>NW_015151688.1:66191-70283 GCF_000732505.1 Cyprinodon variegatus
TTCTGCTTCCTGTTTGCCATTAGTGTAAATAAACTGGAACTCCACTCAGATTCTGCGTTGATACTGTCTGACAGAATACTGACATCTGCTGGACATTTAAAGACACTACAGGCAGCTGATTGGACTAAACTGAATTGATTTGATGACCTAGAACAATGATATCAGTGAAGTTATTTCAGGTTACATTGTATTTCTTCATATCCATCTTTAAATTAAAAATATTTGATATTTTTTGATCTAATCAATAAATAATGTAAACATATAACGTGAAAATGTAGGGGAAAATGTGAATGAAGATGCTGGTGGACTAGGATTTTAAATCGTAATTTTAAAACAGTAAATAAACTAAGAGTCAATTTAAAATTCAATTTAATTCATATAAGTTGAGTGATAATTGAGAGGAAAAGGATGACAGAACGAGAAAATTAAAATAAAAACACAATCAGTGTATTCTCATTATCAGTTCGTATGAAATCGTACGAAAAGTTATGCACCGTAATTTCGTACGTTTAGACGTTTTTTTCGTGGTATTTTGTCGTATTTTTACGTCTTGCCTTGAGACAAGATATACTTGCGCATGCGCATCTTAAAACAAATTCAACAACGTAGAATTTAACATACAATTGAGCCTAACCCTAAGATGCAAAACAGCCAGCAACCTAGTTAGAGACATGAAGAAGTAATCATTGCACTGTTTTTCCCAGTTTTACGTCCTTCCGCGGATCTGCTTTTTTCGTCTGTCTGGTTGCGCGTGCGCACTGATCTGTTTTTTCGAGGCAAAACGTCAAAAACGGACGAAATACTGTGCATAACTTTTCGTTTGATTTCACACGAACTGATAATGAGAATATGTTGACACAACGGCTGAAACGTTCTTATTCCTTTAAAGACTGCTCCAAAATTCTGGATCATTTTAATAAAAAACAACAAAATATGAGACTTTTTTTAGCAGATGCATCATGTTGACAGATATGTTTTTAACACTTTTAAGTGAGTCAGTCAGTTAGAAACAACTCCCTGACCGGTCACATGACTTTCTGGAAACGACAGTGTTTAGCTCTATGGGCTCCACGCATGCGCCCACGCATTAGGGTTAATGGTCCCTTCACTGATATATACACTACAAAAACTTTTAATCTAAGTTACAAATTTTCCTTAAAATAAGTTAGTTTTTCTTGAATTGAGAGACATTTTGCCAACAACAACCTTTGCATTTAAAATAAGAAACAACTGCATTGTCTTATTTCAACTGCATGTTATATGATTTTAAGGCTAAAAATACTCCTTTTATTGGCAGATAATCCTATTTAACTACTCAACATAAGGGGAAATACACCTATTTTAAGATGTATTTTTACTCATTTTAAAACTATTTTTGCAGTGTACAGCTTAAAAAAAAATCTTCATTTCGATTTTATCCACCAGAACTATTTGCTAATCCTCACAATAACAAACTTAAGAACTATTATTTGAAGTCAGATGGAAGTTTATCAGGAAATAATCCCAGCCTTTGATGGAGCATAGTCTGCACACCACTCATGGGATTATGTCCATAAACTGGACACACCCTGATCGTTCCACCCTGCCATGTTTAGGACCTCAGAGATAAATCTAACCAGAGTTTGGTTCAGGCGGTGTCTGGGCCACCAAAGGACCTTAACACACTGCTCCCTAGGCCAGAGCTTTGCTTCCTGTGCCATGAGCTACAGGCTGTAGCCCAGCTGAAAACCAAACCGTATTAAGCTTGGATCATGTAACTGTGCCGAGCTCGGTTCTTACAACCGTTTACACACCACGCTAGCACGGTTCCTCGGCTCCTAGTGCCGATCTATGGTACTACTGTTCTCTATAAGGAAACGAGCAAACCAACAGGGCGGCGCTCGCAACATTCAGGAAGTTTGCGGAGAATCAGGCAAAGAATACAGCTTTTGGTGAATTTACTGGACAAATGATAGTCTAATCAGGGCTTACAGACGCAGGAAAAAAATAACTGACACTTAGTTTCCATCACACTGCTAAGCAGAATCATCATTTAAAATTATGTGTCACGTTAGAGAAGCTAGGATTTTTATGAATGTCTGAAATTTCCTGATTACAGTTATCTGAGAACTGAGTCAAAACCAGGCCGAGATCTACTGAAGATCTATTAGCATGTTAGCGTTGTTCGGTTGTGTCTGGCGCGGCCTGGGTCACTTTTGCGTGCCGTTTACACTAAACAGATACCATGCTCGGACCGATCTCAGCACGGTTTCAAAAGGGAAGTGGAAATGGGGCTATAGCCTGGGGTCTGGAGTATTTTGGGACAACCATCATCTCCTTCACCAAGCAGTCACCCAAAACATCCCCATAGCATGATACCGACACCACTATGCTCTATAGCAGAGGTCACGGATGCTGGCTAATCCAGAACCAACCTGATTTAAAACCTAAATTACTGCATGTTTTCCGACGACAGTGTCTAAATTCACTTGCTCCGCTTCTCCTGTTAATACGGTAAAGCCCACCGGAGCGTCCGGCACCAGGCTACACGTGATCCAAATGATCCAATGAGCTGCTGTCAGTCTGGGTTGCTGCTGCTGCTACTTTTAGACACAGCAGGCAAACCTGTGGCAAGCCGGGCGATGGGAAAGAAGGAGAAGANTCAGCAGCAGAAAGATTATTGAAAATGGTCACACAAATGACGACCTTAGAAAAATGTATAAGAATAACATAATAGGGAAGAGTTAAAAAATAAACAATACAATTCTGTAAAGTTGTTTTAACGATATAAAACTGTTCACCTGGAGAATAAATAACAGATATCCAGCTATAGACATTTTTACAGTAATGGATATTTGAAAATAGCAGCAACATCAGAGATGTGCAGAATGACAGCAGCAGGCTATTTAACTGACTAAGGTTTCTATCATTACAGTTGCTTTTATTTGTTCCTGCTCCCGGTGAACACATGAGTGTAGTCTTTGTTCACTTTGCAATAAAAAAGAAAAAAATTTAAAATAAACCGTTTTGAAAGTTCGCTATTCATTGTCTTCCTGCTTTGTGTGTCATCTGTTGCGGTTGCTAAGCGACAGAGTGTACGGCGGTAAAATCTGCAGAAGGGTAGACCTGTTTGAAGTCACAGCCGAAACTCTTCCAGTCTCCTCATTTTCAAGGACTTCGAAGGATCCAGTCTAGGTAGACCGCGTCCTTGAAAGATGCAGGCCATGAATCCAGGGTTGACCCCCCACCCCCTATCATTAACAGACAGGGTATGTTGCTCTGACATACTGCCAGAATATTTACCTTGGTTTCAATGAGGTGGATGCTAACTCTGATGTAGCTCTCCGTTCTTAGGGCTAGCTGAGGTGGTTAAATGGGCCTTTAGGTGAGAACTGAAAGAGTTTATCAGAGTTTATATTTACTAACAGAAACACAGAAAGTTCATTCTGCTTTCTGTTTGCCATTAGTGGAAATAACCTGGAACTCCACTCAGATTCTGCTTTGATACTGTCTGACAGAATACTGACATCTGCTGGACATTTAAAGACACTACAGGCAGCTGATTGGACTAAACTGAATTGATTTGATGACCTAGAACAATGATATCATTGAAGTTATTTCAGTTTACATTGTATTTCTTCATATCATATTTTCGTGGTATTTTGTCGTATTTGTACGTCTTGCCTCGAGACAAGATATACTTGCGCATGCACATCTTACAACAAATTAATTAACGTAGAATTTAACAAACAATTGACCCTAACCCTAAGATACAAAACAGCAAGCAACGTAGTTAGAGACATGAAGAAGTAATCATTGCACTGTTTTTCCCAGTTTTACGTCCTTCCGCGGATCTGCTTTTTTCGTCTGTCTGGTTGTGCATGCGCACTGATCTGTTTTTTCGAGGCAAAACGTCAAAAACGTACGAAATACTGTGCATAACTTTTCGTACGATTTCATACGAACTGATAATGAGAATATGTTGACACAATGGCTGAAACATTCCTATTCCTTTAAGACTACTCCAAAATTCTGGATCATTTTAATAAAAAACAACAAAATATGAGACTTTTTTTTAGTAGATGCATCATGTTGACAGATATGTTTTTAAAC
>NW_015151688.1:70934-80695 GCF_000732505.1 Cyprinodon variegatus
CCTTTTAGTCCGGTGCGCCTTATGGTCGTGAAAATACGGTATGTATAAAGTGAGTCAGGAAATTGTTGGAACAAATGAAAGGCGTTGTATAAAATCTGTGAATCAAGAAATTTTTTATATACCAAACTGAACGTTTGTTGTTCTCTACTTCAAAAACACTTAAGATTTTAAAATGGAAAAATTTTCTATTTTTTTTTTTTATAATTATTATTATTTATTTATTTTTTATTATTTCATTTTATGTCAGTGTTAAATTCTGTTAAAAGTAACAGATTATAATTAAAAATGTCTCCGGACCTTTACCAATTGATGATTTTCTTTATTTGGACCCCGCTGATTTTTAATTGGTTACCCCTGATCTACAGTGTTCCAGCCATGGGATGAGGAGCTGATGCTTAGAGCTACCATCATGTTAGTAAAAGGTGTATCTGCATTTAGCTAAACATGTGTCAGACAGGTGGTGAACACTGACCTCGGACTCAGACTCGGTTTTTTCACTTTCTGTCTGTAGTCTGGAGAAGAAGGCCTCTGGAGAGACCTGACCCACCATCCCGTCTGCGTGGACAGATAGAAAAACAAGATACATTAAGGACAAACAGTGGCACACAAAGAGCATCGTGCCTCAGCAGGGAACAGGACTAACTGGTTGTTATCTGGATGGTTTGTTCAGAATAATGAGACATGCAGCATATCAGACAGAGACCAGAGGAAGAGCAGAAAGCTGAGGGCAGGCTGCTCAAAGTATAGGACCCCCCACCTCTCTGGGAGCAGTGCTGTCTGTAGGTTTCCCTGACGGCCTCTAGCTGAGAGTATCTGGCCACCAGCGCCTCCTTCAGAGACTCCAAACGAGGTTTCATGTCCAGGTTTTGCTCCGCCAGGCTGCGGTTGGAGGCCAGCGCCATCTCTCGCTCCAGCTGGATATTCTGAATCTGAGGAAGGACACAAAGGTTACAGATGAGAAATTTTCTCCGTAAATTTTAGGTTGCATGAAGAAAAAATATAAATATTTAGCATTTAAGATTCTGTCTGTCAATGTGCTCTATGCAGAACTTCTCAATTGGAGAAGTTTTAGTTTCACCTGCTTTTATTCTGTAAAAAAAAAAAAAGCTTTAAAGAACCTTCTGCTATCTGATTAACAGCTTAACCGATAAAATAATCAACAGATTAATCAATTAGATAACTAATCGTTAGTTGCAGCACTAGACTCGTCTCTTTGGGACGTCAGGTTTTCCCTCCACTGTCATCAGTGCTTATAAATAGGTATACAAAGAGATTCCATACACTTAGTCAGGCAGAAAACACCCTGCAGCGTCAATACTTCCTCCTTTGTTCTATAGTCTTCATCATATCTCAACCTGTTCAGTCCAACAAGAAAAGCAAACACTTCAATGTGCTTCAAGGAATTTCCTGAATCTTGATCTGAGTCAGAAAGTAAAACAATCTGACAGCTCAATAAGTATTGTGACGTCATTTTAGGGGCCAAAACTCAATCAAATCAAAGTATTTTATTATTTTTCAATTCATTTGAGAAGTGGAAGCTTTACTAAAAATGCAGAGTGACTAACTACCATCAGGATTTATCCAAACACAATCAGTTTGTGTATAATCTGTTCTTAGAGTAACCAGGCTGCTCTATAAAAGCCTCAGAGGTTCTTTACAGACATGATCCCAAACTTTAAATTCCTCCCCGACTTCTGTTCAACCCATCTGAGGATGGAATGAGGACGGCACACCTGCAAACCTACAGAGGCCCAGATATTAAACCGACAGATACTCAAACCGCAAAGGAGATGCAGTAAAGGTCCTCAGGAGTGAGGAGTTTTATGAGTTCAGGGCTTTTGCATAAAGTGGCGAGAAGAAAAGCTAAATTCTGAATAGATAGGACCAAAACTGAGCTGTCTTGCCTCATACTGGTAAATCACCCAGTGAAACATAGGAGCAGGAGCATCATGATGTGGGGCTGCTATTCTTTATAACAGTCAGAGAACCAAGAGCTGGCTGGAGGAAAATATAGGAGAGAAACCTCAACCGGAGGCAGCAGAGGACCGGGACTAAGGTTCACCTTCCAGCAGGACAGCGACCCTGAACAGAACCCCTCAATCAAAGCCATCTGCATGGATTAGGATGCAGATGGCTTTGCCCAACCCAATAAATCCACTGTTTACAGACTCTCACATCATATTTCAGCATCTGTAATCCAATCTCAGTGCAGTTTTTAGAAACAGAAGAATAATCTGTCAGAGTGGTGAAAGATGCTTCTACAAAGAGCTGATTTATTCCACATAGGGCTGCATTAAACACCATTAAAACATGACAGAATATTTATAACAATCATAGAACCTGGACAATGAGCAGCCTGTGCAGCTACTGCACAAAGATTCACTATTTCCATTTAATTAACAAGGTGGATCTTTTCTCCTCCAGCTGACATCATTGGCTTTGGAAAAGGACAAGTTGGCGTGTTTTCCTAATGAACCAACCTCCTCTCTACCTCAAACATGGAGGCTGTTTCAGTATCAGGGATTCATCACAGCTAAGCTATGGTTCTTAATGTAAACTGAAAACGCTACAATCCAGATGTTGTCTTTTCATTCTGAAAGTAATTTTCCACAATCATAAATGTGTTCTGCCATATTTTAACCTTTAGAAAAGCCCAAACAGAGGTAAGTGTGACTAAAACACAACATTCATTCTGCATTGGACCCCTCCCTAAAGAAGCAGCACCCAGGAAGCATCCAGGGACTGAGGGACTGCGGCAGCTTCATGGATTTAAACCAGGGGACCTGCAGCCTTCTCTGAAAGCTCCAAGTTTAGGCCCCCACCCTGTCTGTCTATAAAAACATGTTTCCATCCGCAGGGCCAGTTTATGACTCCAAACATAAAGCTGTGAGAACGACAGTGTCAGTCATCCACCCAGGTCTGACCGGACAGCCGGAGTCACCGTTTCCACCCGTCACAGCAAATAAACGAGCTGTTATTCCAACAACACAGTGAGGAGTTGTTTCTTCCTCGCTCACATGGCTGAGCTGCTCCTCGTCTTTAGGAAAACCTCCGGAGCAGCAAGTTGCAGTCAGAACCACATCTTTCAAGAACCTTCTATGAAATTTTAGAGGAAACTTGGACTCAAGACTGAACATAGTTTACAGCAAAGTTTATAGAAATGGGGAACTGGGGATGCAACTAATGATCACACCAATAATCATAAATCTGTTAGCCAATTATTAGTTAGAAAGCTTAAGGTTTTTAAAAAGAGCTTTATTTATTTTTTCTTAGCCTGATGTGAGCAAAATGAGACTAAAATGCTCCCACATGATGATTTTTTTTATTTTTTTCAATCTCTAATGCAAAATCTGTATATATATTATGTACAGTTTTGGATTAATTCCGGCTCTAAGCAGCTTGTTCTTTTAGTAAATGTTTTAGACTCTGTATAATCTATTCCTAATACAGGTCACAATAGATCTATTACTAAAATAGTTGATGCAGGTCTCAGTAATCTTTTAAAAAAAAAAAAAAAATATATATATATATATATATATATATATTATTATTATTATTATTATTTCGGCCCCAAACAGTATATTTAATATACAGCATATAGAACAGGACAGAATGTCTGCAGGTCTGACACAGCAGTGAGGGCTGCTTTACCAGAAATGTACCACTGCTTCAAATGGCCCTCTAGAAGTACTAAAACATTTGGAAATTTTAAGGAAATGTAAAAGAATATCAGCATCTGGATGAAACTTAATTTAGCTAGTTTGGTTTCTATTGACCCAAGTACATGCATGCCATGCCGAGCCCTGCTTTAATGTTCCCTCTTGCCAACACTTTAGTAAATCCCAAATTATATAAAAGAAAAAATGAGAAAACATCAAATAGAAGTCAGGGCTACCAAATAAAATCCAGAATTCCCCTCATCTTTTAACATTATGACTCAGTTTTTAGAAAAAGTAAAAGGTTGAATATTAATACAAAACTCAATTAACTCCAAAAAAGTTCAATTTAAACAAAGTGCGGATTCTGTGAACAATTTAACCTCTAATTCTGATTTTATTGAAGACAAAGAAAAGCATTTACCTGAAAATGTTATCATTACAGTCTTTTTTTTTCAATTAAGTGTATTATTACATGTTTACATTTTGCCTTCAAAACCGTTAAGCGTGTTTTTTAAAGTTATTTTTGATTATTTCTATTTTTCACGGTTAATTACCAAAGTATATCTAAGAGTCAACCATTAAACAGTTTTACAAATTTACCATAAGTATTTCTGAACTGTCACAAACATACATCCCTATCTGGAGATGTTTCAAAACAATGTAAACTAAAGAATCAAAGCTCTTTATTTATATTTTTACCTCATCAGACTCCAGAGCCATAGACTCCACCCTCTCTGGGTTGTCCAGGAGCTCCTGTAGCTCTGATTGGCCCAAATCCTGGAGCTTCTCCATGTGATTGGCTACGACAACTGTCCGTCAAACAATAATACAGGAAGTAAAACGGGATTAAACCACATCTTGGAAACAGAAAGTGAACACTTGGAGGCCGCACATTAGAAATTAATAATAATTAATGTATCCAAGTATAGCTTGGATTCATTACATTTTATTGATAAAGACAAAACACGTCATAACACCTTAGTTAATTATTAAATTAAATTGTATTGAAGATGGAACAATAAAACAATAATTTAATTATAGAGTAAGAATAAAGAGAGAACAACCAAATAGCAATTTGTTCTATTAATAACTGGCCAACAGGCGGCAGAGAACAGTATGTACAATACACAGGCAAGTGGCTGAAGGCCATAGTAATATAATTAAGATTTTCTCCAGAGCAGAAAATGTGTAAATAAAGAGTTCCTTACATGATAAGAGCAGAATAAAGTCGGTGTGACTCTGACTGCTGCTGACATCTAACACCACAGATCTGTTTCCACTGACAAGTGACGCGACACGTCTCCTGGATCTCCGAGCTGCCTTGAAGGCTCCCCGCTAAAGGAAAAACTGAAGACGCCGGTGGCTTGTTTGTCTGCGCTCGGTATGCTAACTAGCTAGCTACCGCCGATATCCAGCCTCGGCTCAATGCTCCGCGTTTAGCGGGCTGTTGTCAGGGGAGGCTGTGGAAAGGAGAGCCGCGTCAACTTCGAGGGAAGCCCGGTGATCTCCCGACCGAACACGACACCCCGAGCCGAGCCACTCGGTCCGAGGTGGCTGTCTGAACCCTCGCTGGACCGCTAATGTTTAGTTAAACTAAGAAAAACAACGTAGACCGAAAAAGATGCCCGGCAGTTGAATAAATCTGGAGAAAAACAGGAAAGTTCCACTTTGCTCTGATAGGAACTGCTGCCATTTTTGGAATGGGCCATAGCTGGCAGGGGTGTGTTTAAGGAGGAACTATTTTTATCAGGCACGCGTTGTTTAACTAAAATAGTTAACAATTGTGTTAAAATTTAGAATAACGGATATTTGCCGTTACCTCTGAATATAATAATGAAAGCTTGTCGCTGAACTTTAGGGAACCAATAGAAAAACCCCTTTCTTAAAATGGTATGCTCCATACTCAGCTGACACACGAACGGTCGCCGACCAAAGATTCTAACGCATGCGCAGCTCATATTAGACGCTTAAAAAAAAAAAAACAATAGAGCATCAGTCACTTTATTCATAGGGGTTTGTTTTAGAGCTATAAAAGCTGCATAAAAGATAAACTACAACTATAAACAACATATAACGGCCTAGTGTAAATTTGCATGCATGTTTATCATTTATTTGTTTGGCAAATCTTTTTTTTTTGTCCTCTGACTGTTATTAAAGAAGAATTTGTGATCTAAATAAACAGCAGCTACAGGTGGTAAAAATGTCCCAATAATAAACTTAAGTAGCGCTACTCGAATTACTACTACTTTTTTTCCTCCCTTTTCATTTTACACTAGTAAAAGATCATCATCTTACCAAAAATTGCTCCAGTTAGAATAAAAAATAACCCATTTGTACGAAGCTACTTAAGTACTGGATAGATAACTTAATATTCAGGGTGTATTTTATCAGACATTCAAAATATAAAGTTCTGAGCACACTAGGATGTTTCTCAAATCTAAAATAAATTGATTTTACCACTTTAACATCTTACTCTTTGTTTCTTTAATGCTTTCCAGATAAATAAATCCTTACAATGTGGTTACTTTAAGTGTGAAGTACATCCAAAGGTAATATCAAAATTTACATAATCTTTTAATTATGTAATTAATCTTTAATACTTTAATGTCTTCAATGTTTTCCAGGCTAAGGACCCCCAAACTGATGGCGAGATGGAGCGGTGACCCCCTAATTATATATATTGTATGACATTGTGTTATATTAAACTGGTCCTATAGTCACTCTATTACAGATGGAGTAATGTAATGAAAGTAATCCCTCCCTGGGATTATTAAAGTAGTTCAGATTCTGATTCCTGCTTGATGGGACAGGTGTTGTGAATGAAACGGTGCCCAGCTTGAAAGAGCTCCTGTGTGTCGCTAATGTGTGCATTGATGACTGAAAGACATCTTCTGCCTCCATTTATCTGTTTACTACAGTGTGTTAAATTCATGTTAATGTGGATTTAAAGACATTTCAAGTAGTGGAAAAAATTGCAGGGGGAATAGAAAAAAAAGTCTAATAAACAAAAACTTTTGTGACCTCCATGCAGTACTTCTGTGGAGCTCCTGTTGACGACCTCCGTTTTAATGGTTAAGCAGGTCGATTTTTCTTTAAAAAACTTATTTATAAACCAGAAGTCAGCCTGTAACTTAAATCAAGTGTCTGAAAATGTGTCTGTAGCTAAAATCTTACTCCAGTAAAAGTCGAGATAATTAATTAGAATATTACTCCAGTGAAAGTAAAAAGCAGCTTGCAGTGATACTACTACTGAATACTAAAACTGTAAGTATAACGTTAAATTGTTGCTACCCATCAGTTTTTTAACCTACATGTACGTCTGGTTGAAAAATTTAATCCAAAAGGAAAAATTAATACTGTTTCTATTTCAGTGCCTTTCATTCTATAGCATTTATTTCATTTGTCTTTAGATCTGTTTGTTCAGATATCTTTGCTAGTGATCCTGTAGTTTTCTATGGAGAGCATTTGATCAAATCTTACTGGGAGTTGCTGCATGATGTGAACTAATCACACATGATGATTGAGTTACATCAGGAGGGGTTTCCTTTGATTGTTATCCTTAGTTAAAAGTATTAGTTGATAGTATATCAGTCTTTTAAGGCAGCTTTACTTAACCCTCTCCTGGAAAGGATTAATTGAATTAAGGCAGATGTTCTGCAATAGATTTACCTTTAATCTTCCTCTCTTACCAACGATTCCAGAAGAAATAATTGCTAATCAGGTGAGTGAGCATTTCCAGCAAAACATGGATGAGAAGTTGTCATTTAAATCCCGTATTTCAAACAGATTTCCCTCTTTTAACCCAGGAAATCTGCCATCATTAGAAATATTGTGTCTATGAGTGACACTGAAAAACTAATCAAAGATGGTCTATTATTGTTCTTTACTACATAGACGTTGACAAAATGTAGTTAAAATGTTTTATCTGTGCTAAAACGCTGCAGCTAGAGTTTGGATGAAAATTAACAAGCATCATGAGCTTTGCTGTGAGTTCATAGAAGTAGAATGGCAGGCAGGTATATAGATTATGCCCATAACTTTCCTGTTTTGGTAGAGATGAAATTTTCAACTTCTCAGTCGTATCCCCCCTCCCAAAAAAAAGTAAAAAACAATCCACTGGACTTTGTTTCCAAGTTTGAAGATGGTTCTCTTCCCACCCAGGAAGCCTTTTCAAGTCAGAATGTCAGAAATAGTGTTTAGTTTGAGGTTTTATACAGCAGCCCAACAAAGCCTTGTTTTTGTTTTGAAAACATGCAAATTGAAACGGACGAACGGGTCAACCCCTGGGAACGGGGGACGTTTGTCTCCTTTTGTTAGCCTGGGATGTCTTATTCCTGTTGAGTATAGCATTGCAGGCTTAAAAAAAGACCCCCATTCCAAAGGTGTGGACCCATTCGTCTGGATGTTCTGTTTTTGTTTAAAAAAAACAGACAAGAATTTGTTGGGCTACTGTATAAAACTTGGAACTCAACGCTATTTCTGACATTTTGAATTGAAAAAGCTTCCTGGATGGGAAGAGAAACGTCTTCAAACTTGGAAACAAAGTCCAGTGAATTGTTTTTTGACTTTTTTCTAATGACTATGACCTGGATGACTGAGAATCTTCACCAACATATTTCCCAGTCATATATTTCAGCTGGGACGCCCCAAAAGTCAGAATAATGATTAAAAATGTCAGTGCAACATGATAATGCAAACCTATGCATTTATGATGGATGCTACTCTCATCAAAAGTACATTTGTAGCAGTTCTCTATTATGTATATCTCTATTTTTTATCTTTGTTTTTAAACAAAACTCTTTAGGGATTAGGCTTTTTTAATACTTCCAAACCTTAAAGGTATAGTGGAGTATTTTTGCGAATTTTTGAAAATACCCGCCCTCTACACTTAAAAAAAAAAACAAATGCACATGCACAACCCTGTACTCGAATGGGAACACCCTTTTAAAGATGTGTTAGAGCGTGCACGAGTCAAATTCTCCTCGTGCACTCTCTTTTTAAAAGTTGCTGTTTGCATCGCTCATACAGGCTTATTTTCCAAAAGATTTGCAATTTTTCTACTATGTCAGACTCACCATTGGTAAGTGAAAACGGGGAGGAGCACGTAGGATGGCCTTATGTAAACAATTCACCAAAATGATTGACAGTTAGGAGGACCACTGATTTAGATGATCCACCCGGAAAAAAGAAAATTCTCTACTATACCTTTAAGCTGTAACCTTAGTACTGTAGAATTTAGATTTCTGTAATCAAAACTACTTCTGAGTTCCTTTTCCTCACCTCTTTCCTCTCAGGATCAGCCCTGGGGAAGCCAAGGAGGGCCGAGTGTCCAGCCTGGTCTGGGGAGAACGTTCAGATGGTTTTTCTCCTCAGCTGTCTGTGTCTTTATTCCTTTGACCCTTCACTGCTCTATAACAATGACCTCTGTTTTAATTCACATCTGGTGTTCATGTTTCAGTTGTGCCACCGTCTCCAGCAGAACACATAGATGCCACCTGTGGTTCCCTGTTTCTCTCAAAAACAGGCTTTTTTTAGAGCTTTTACAGCTGCTGTCTGTGCTCTCATTCATCTTCTGGACTCCAATACTGTCTCAGAGCTCAAATCATCTTTCACCTTTCTCTCATAGAAAGAACACCTGGATCTGTGCTTTTATGCCCTTCTGTCTCTGCTCCACCAGCCTGTCTAAGCTGGTTCTGGTTCTGTTGGAGGTTTCCTCGTGTTTTTCATTCTGCTGTTGTTCCATATGCTCAGTATGAGGAACTGCTGTAAGGTCACCAACACAATGAAGGCAACTGTCTAGTGTCACCAGAACATATAGAGTAAAGCAAACTCTGGTGCTTTAAGATAGAAACAGATTCTTACCAATGTAAAATTATCTGGGAAATGAAACACTCAGGCAGAATTAACACTTCCCTAAATCCTTTTTTTCAAACCCAAACCCATGGAACCAAAACTAATGTAATATATTCTATGTTAGAGTAAACTACCTCTAGTGACAATTTAGTTTTTACTGTATATTTTCTTGACCTCCATATGTAACACAATGCAAGGCAGATTGTAGTTGGATCAAGAGAAGAAGCTTGTGTACAAAAAGAATATAAA
>NW_015151688.1:81965-88412 GCF_000732505.1 Cyprinodon variegatus
ATAAAACTGTTATTAAAATTATTGGTGCAGCAAAAAATACTAGGTTACTAAAATAAATGTAACCTGTTCCGACCACCCTCTGTCTTTCAACCAGAGGTGTAAAGTAAGAACAAATACTTTGTTACCTTACTGAAGTAAAAATGTTGTCTATACTTTACTAGAGTAATTATTCTTTAGACAACTTTTTACTTTTACTCGTTACATTTGTTTTGCAATTATCTCTTTCTACTTTTTGACCCATTTAAGCTCAGTTTCTTTATGGCCCGTTGGTATTTTAAAAAAAAATCCAGACCATCATAGGGAGCAGTGACGTCATGGGGAGCAGAGCATTCAGCTGCTGTGCCCCCCGTCTCTGGAACTCTCCACCATCCTTACTTAGACACACAGACTCACCTTTCCATTTTAAAATCACAACTTTAGAATTAAAGAATTAAATTTAGAATTAATATTAAAGAGAATTGTCTATTCTCTTTAATATTAATTTCCCCGGCCCAGCCTTTGTATTTTTTTATTGGTTTTTATTCTGTTTTTTGACTTTGTTTCTGCCATTGTGTTTTGATCGTTTTGATTGAGTGTCTAGAAAGGCGCCTCTGAAATAAAATGTATTATTATTAATATTAATGTCTTTGTGGTTGGACTCGGTGCTGCCCCAACTTGTTCACAACATACCAAAATAGATAGTTTTTCCAGATGATGCAAATTTAAATGTGACACTGTTGCCATTAGTTATAAAGCTAAGAAAATTAAGTCTGAGGAAGTTATCATCCAGAATTGGAGAAATATTTTCCTTAATAGGGTAGTGCAGTAAAGCTTCTGACCTGGACTTTTTTTCCTGCATTACTTATACTTTTATTCTTTAAGTAGTTTTTTGTCATGGTTCACACAGCAATTAGTCCCACCTGTTAGCACCAATCAATATTCACTCCACCTTCCAGCCTCTCTAAAACACCTCCCTCAGTTATCTCTTCCTGGCTGGTTCATGTTCAGTCACTACTAACCCACTGCAGGATCTTTGCCTTCTGCCCAGTGAACTCTTTCGTCTGCTCCTGGGAATTTACAGCAGCTCAGCGACTAAAACCATACTGTCTGTGGTCCTGTGGATTTATTACGGTCTCTGCTTCACCAAGAACTCACTCTGTTGTCCAGCGGATAACTGCAGCCTGTCTCTTCAGGAACTCTCACTGTTCCCTGTGGATTATTGCTAACCTGACAACAGCCAGATGCATGTCTCACTCCGCCTAGCTCCACTCACATGCATCTGGCTGTTGTCAGGTTAGATTATTGCAGCTCATGCTCACATCTGCACCTTCAGTTCTAGTTCGGTACAGCCTCTGGTTACCTGCATCCACAACTCGTTACTTTCAACAAACCTTCAAGACTAGCTCCGTGTGTGTGTGTGTGGCCATGTCTTTAATACCTGGTGGGGACAATTTCCTAGGAATATGCTACATTTTGGGGACTCATACGTACTTGTGGGGACCAACAACTGGTCCCCATAAGGAAAGTTTCTCTTCTTGGGGTGGGGGTTAGGTTTAGGACTAAGGTGTGNGGTATGTGTCGGTAATGGTTAGGGTTAGGGCAAGGGTCATGGTTAGGCCATATAAATTAGTGGGAAATGAATGGAAGTCAATGGAAGGTCCCCACAAGGATATTGTGACACAACATGTGTGTGTGTGTGTGTGTATGTGTGTGTGTGTGAAGTGTGCATTCAGGGTTCATCAAACATCAGAAAAACCCTGACAGTTTTAAAAATGCTTTTTTTACACTTTTACAGGAGTAAAGAGCTTAAGTTGATTCTCTAAACAGTAAGATTTCTTCTTCTGGAGTAATAAACATTAATACTTTTGACACTTCTGCTCTCGACACATTTGTTTCTGCTTGAGGCTGTTCAAAGAAAAAGAAAAAGGCCAAATGTTCTTAATTGAAGCCATAACTGTCATGTGCTGTTGGCGAGTTGATCCGATCACAGACATGAAGACAGTATGGCCAAAAGCAAAGTTAATCTGTCACTATTTAAAACAGGAGAAAATAATTATTCACAAAATACTGCAACTAAATGTAATCCCCAATAAAACACAGAGCTTAATAATAACCTCCAGTTTAAGAAACAGGAATTAGAATTTAATTAAACTTTAGTCATACAGGTTTTTAAGCAAACATGTTCATGTGAGCAAATATATTTTAATCCAAAGTAACAAAGAATGTAAAGAAAAATATAATTTTTAGATTTAACATCAGGAGATTTTTTATAAAATAAAGTAAATGCTGTCAGTAAATCTGTTCAAACAGCATCCTGCAGGGTTAGTACTCACTTCCTTTACTGCAGCGATGTCAAAGTCAAATAGACCGAGGGCCAAAAAACAAATTTGCTACGAGCCGAGGGCCGGACTGGTTAAATGTTTATCAAAACATGTTGCAATGAACATAGCTTATTGAACCAAGACCTAACACTTAAAAAAAAATATATAATAATAACAATATTATTGATAAAGTTTTATTATATAAATACAAAATATGATTGTGTTTTTCTTTTATTTTCTCTTTTACTGTGCATGTTTGGATTGTTTTGGCTGGGCTGAAGTCGGTTGTCTAAGGAGGCGGAGGCGGTGTGCACTAACTGCACTGTGCAAATGCTGCGTTCATGTGTCTGCAGAGGCTGATTGAAGCCATAATAAAAGGAGCCTGGATGGAGGGAGGGGGGGAGCTAATCCTGCAGGTGATAGAGACGGACACGCTGCAGAGCGAGGGACAGGTGGGGTCCGCACGCCAGGCACTGGGAGGTGAACAAAAGGCACAGTCAGGGCAGAGGTCAGCGCCTGTAAGCAGCGCTCCGACTCCATCAGAGTAACGGTAGGAGTCTTGGTCTGGAGATGCTGGTGTTCACCTGCATGTTTCTTTTAGCTGGATCGGTCTAAAAAGCAGTCACAATGTTTTCCCGTGGGAATGTAGTGTTGGTGCGTGCAACACAACCGCACCAACACTACATTCCCCACGATGCAACGGTAGCCCGCAAAGCCACAGCACCAAGTGGCCGTGACCTGTGGGCCGGGTTCTAATGGTAATTAAATATCATCCAGGGGGCAATGGATAAACTATTCGCTGGCCGGATCAGGCCGGTGGGCCTTGACTTTGACATGTTCTTTACTGTATATGATTGTAAGTTATGTTAGAAATGTGTGTTATTCTGCTTTAAGTGTTCTGAAGGCGCAGAAAGACAAGAGGAAGTGCAGAACTACAGCAGCACAGTCATAGATCAGCAGCTGCAGCAGCATGCTCCAGGTGTAGGCCTGTGAGAGAGAAAAAAAACACCTTATACCAACACTGCTTTAGCTAAGGAGCAACAATAAAAAGACTGTTTTAGAATATAATGTACATGATAAATAAAAACCTCTTACAGAGTATAAAGAAAAGAGTAAAATGAAAGGTTAGAAATTTTTTTGATACTGACCGTTAGATTATTCAGAGCACATGACCCATAGCGGTTATTGTACCCACACGACTCTGTTGAATCAAAATTTGATGCAATGTGGAGGTAGTAGCTATAAATGCAGAGGGCCACCAGCGACCCCAGCAGGCCGAGGATGTTACTGCAAGCAAAGCCACGAAGCTGTGGAGAAAACAGCATCAAGCAGTGAGTCTGCTGTCACTATTCAAACTTAGAAAATATCATAGGCTAAATCAGTACATGCCCATATATATATATATATATATATATATATATATATATATATATATATATATATATATATATATATATATATATACGCTACAAACACTGATTTACATAAATGTAAATGTACAGAAATGTAAAACTGATCTATGTAAATTTTTCTTAAAAACAAAGGTATATTTGCCCCTAATTTAAAATACGATAATTAGGTATTAAGCACCTAGAATATGACAGCAGAGGTTTTTTTCTTATTTTAAATGCAAATCATTTTATTCAGTAGAAGGTGATCTCACCTGTCTGCTCTAACCAAGGGAGAACACCAGAGATGGAGAAGTGGATTCACCAGGTCATCTCCATGCCCTGTGTGAGTCCATCCTATACAGTCTAATTCACTGGGCAGGTCTTACTCGCCTGCTTCAGTGGGCGGAGCAAACACAGGGCATGGAGATGACCTGGCAAATCCACATCACCATCTCTGGAAAACACGTCTTTAAAGAACAACTGACTTTCTTACATTTAAAGATTCAATTATTTGAATTTATGCTGTAAAAGGACTTGATAGTTTATTTTTCCTTGAAAGAGAAAAAAAAATAATGGTAACAAAAAAAACAAGGGAACAAAACCGGGAACCAACCGGGGAACCGAGCAGAAGAAATATGGTGGAGCGCAGAGCGGTTTTCAATTCAAAGGCAAGTGCAAGGATTTCACTCCAAGTTTATTTAAATTCATGTTTGACTGAAAAAACCTAGGCCAATGCCTAAGCTGTAGTGTGTGCCTATAATTTGTTATAGTCTATGTTTCAACTTTACAGCGGAATCGACGAGACAAGAGATTGCATATTTTGTGATTAAAAAGTAGGATAAATATAATAAAAACATACACTAACTATACTTAGCAAGACAGAGTGGGTTTACATAAAGTTATCTTTGTGGTAAGAGCCTGTTTTTGAAAATGGATCGCATTCATGCATTACACGCTATTATCGCATTTGCAATGGGATTCGAAGGGACCTTTTTTAATGTAGTCTAGCAAAATAAATTAATAATGAAATAGTAAACGCGGGGCAACATGACTGGCACGAGGTGTTACGTTCACAGGTGGGAAACAGTGCGATAATCTAACAGCCAGTTAAATTGGTGTGGAATCATATTTTTCCTTGGCCTGTTTGTGAGATAAAATGCTTAAAAGTTTGCCTTTTCTCTACCTGAATAGGGTGATTATTTAGAAGCCTGAGAAGAAGAAAGTTTCCTCCCTAGTTTAGATAAGACTGTCCTCACTCTGTTCAAGGTTCTCACATCCTGTTTCTGGTATGGATGGGAAACAGTTGTCTTAAGTATTTATCTGACTAAATTTATGTCCTTGATGAACTGAAGAAACAATGTTCATGCATGTGGAGTCTCTTTATGAACATCTGAGCATGGAGCGATTTGGCTGGAGCGGCAGGAAAATTAAGGTGAGAGCGGAGCGAATTTTGAGCGGAGCGTCCTGGAGCAACTTTGAGCGGCGGAGCGAATGGGCGAACATCCTCCTGAACGGGAAGCAGGTACTGAGCGGCGCTCAGCTCCGTTCACATGCTCTGCTACCAAATATATTTGAATACAGACAGAAAAAGCTACATTACCAGTAGTTTGTTGGGGTACTTCTTGCTGGCCATTGTAAAGGATCCACCGGCTATAATCTGCAATCCAGACAAAAAATGCTTTTTACCTTCAATGCTACAGATCCAATTGGATCCAAATAAAAACTGAACAGAGCATGTTATGCATTCCATATTGATTAATTCTGTATATACTTCAGTGATGGTACCAAAGTGTTGCTGTATTGTATCTGTACTTCTATATCAGTTGGTTTTGCAATTGTTTTAGCATCTTTTTCTGCAGGTGATGAAGCAGAACGACGAGTTTTGTCAATATCTCTCTTCTGTCTCCTTTTTCTTTCACCTTTTCTCCATTTTTTCCCCTACTTTTTCAATGTAGTGTCCACAAAACATAAATTCTTCCATATATAAATCATAATAAAACTATTTACATATATAAATCAAGCAGAGCAAAAGCAAAAAGCAGTAATACTCAATTTGAGAGAGTGGAGCAAACCGTAAATTCTGTTGGGATCTTTCTGGCATTAAGACAACAGTTCTTATTTCCATGTTGCCAGACAGGAAACTATAAAAAATAAATAAAATCCAGCTTCAACTAGAAAACCACTCAGAGAGCGCAGACCTCTGCAGAGCAGGAAATGTTGCCCCTAATTGTGACTCACACCTATAGCTAAAACTTGCACATGATCTGGATCATTACCAAATTTAAATGATTTTTTCCTTGACATGATGGACCTCTGGTCAAAGATTCATGGGCATAGGTTTGCATAGGGACCATAGGGACATGTCCCTACCAAAATTTTGGACAGACCTATTTGTCCCTACCAATAATTGGATGTGAACAAGATGTTTATAATTTACTATACAGCAGCCGCTTCTTTTCCTCTTGCAGCTTCTCTGCCTGGTAGCTGCAGCTGCCTGCTCTTTCCTGTCCCTTTCACATAGCAGCGCATCATCTGTGCTGCGCGGTTTAACTCTCTGATTATTCTGCCTTAAGTTCCGCCTTCTCTCTTTCTGAATGCGTGTTTTCTAGTCTGTATGTGTGCGCGCGCGGGTGCTTGAAGCGCGAAAAAAAAGACGCTAAAATAAATTAATATTGGGCTACGAAACTAGTCCAAATAAAAAAAAAACATTATCTACGCTAAAACAGGCGAAAGCTTCTGATTGGAGTTCTGTAAAG
>NW_015151688.1:89563-92286 GCF_000732505.1 Cyprinodon variegatus
GTATTGTGTGAGTCTGTTAAAACGTAATAATACCTGCCTGTTATGCATCTAAACTAATGTTTTCCCAAGTATTCCAAAAACAGTTAAAAACAATCCACTGAGCTTTGTTTCCAAGTTTGAAGCATTTAGCTTCCCATTTAGGAATGCTGGCTGAAAGTGACCTGAAAGTAATAGTTTTTTTGCATTGTCAAAAACCTGGTTTTCAAAAACCTACAATGCAGCAGTTGAGTTGATTCCTCCCCGCTATCATCACAACCCCCGCCGCCATAGAGGGGACTAAAACAGCTCGCCTGTTCAGCCAGGCCAACAATTCCCTCTAATGACCCCCCTTTCAGAGGGGTAAACAGGTATTGGGTAATACAGGCTAACAAAGACCCTAAACCACCCCCATTCCTAAGGGGTGGACCCGTTCTTCCAGTTCAATTTGCATGTTTTCTAAGCCAAAACAAGGTGTTTTTGGTCCACTCTATAAAGCCTCAAGCTCAACGCTATTTCTGATTTTCTTATTTTTTCCTTTCTTTTTTGGAATAACTGTGACCTGGATGACTGAGAATCTTCACCAGAAAGTTTTCCCAAATAGTTTATCTAATTAGGACAGTTCCTCTGTCAGGTTAAAAGGTCATCTTCATTTTGTACCTGGCAAAGATTTGGGAATGGAATGAGAGCGGCGTCCTTGATCTAAAAAAACAGTAATATTTTGATGAGGCTGGAGCCATGGATGTCTCCTCATCTGCTAACATGTATGATCTAATGATGTTATGATGTAGCAGACTGGAGTTGCATAAAATGCTTCTATAACTGTGAATCACCACTTCACAAGAAGTGTGCCGTTTGTTAAGCAGCTGCCTTCTATAACTCTAAGCAACTGTTTTCATGTCTTATGTGTCACGGTTTTGGTTCTGTTTATATTTTTTGAGTTTTCACTTGTTTTATTAGTTTACTAGTTATTTTTGATTGTAATTGAGTTTTTAGGTATTTCTTGTTTGCCCTCTTGTGTCAGTCTCCTTTTCCCTAGCTCCCTTCTAGACTCCTCCCTTCACACCTGCTCCCCATCTGTTGATTAGCCTGGTCTTTGTGTCTCTCCCCCATATATGCACCTCCTTCTCAGTCACTGTTGCTGGTTTGTCGTCATTTATTTGCCCTTCTTATTCCTGATTTTTTACTATTTTGTGGATTAAGTGGATTCATGTTTATGGATTTGTACTTCTGTTGCCACCTTTTAAATAAATCAGCAAGAAAACACCTTCAACTTCAATCTCTGCATTTGGGTCCTCCTTCAAACCTCATCTCAAGCTGACATTATGGTTATTTAATACTTATTCACTATAAAATTAATCTCTTTTAATAACGTTTCTGGAGAGAGAAAGCTTCAAGGTGTAAATATAGAGCTTTCTTTTACACATATTATGATCCAAATCATCACCACATGTTATGGATTATTCCTTGGCATGAGGAACACCTCTAATAAAGATTCCAATGAATTTCAGGTTATCCTGTACACAGACAAACTCTTCTAAAACATAACCTCCTTGGAGGAGCTAATAAATCAATCCAGATGAATTAGCTAAACTGCTCTATACTGGGCGAAGAGTCATAATTTTATTTTAGATATTGAAGCAGACTTTTTCCCATGATGTACTTACAGTTATTCCCATCACAAGAGGCAAAAGGAAGAAGAACTTGGACATAAGTTTATTAGTCTGGATGAGTGAAGCACACAGCAGCAGCTGGAAAATCCCCATTAGGATGGTCACCACCTGGACACACACACACACACCTGACTGAAAACACTCACAGTGCAAAGGACAACTGAACAGCTCCCTGTTAAACTGCAGGAGTTCAATCCTTAATGGCAGGAGTCCATCAGCATCACACAGCTTGCTTCAACAAGCTCTATCAGACTGAGAACACATTCTTATTGGGGTTTTTTTTTTATCTGCAAACCTCTGTTTTTTTAAGTCTCAAAAAGGGGGAAAGGTTCTCAAAGGATTGATCTTGTTTAAAAAATAATTAAAGAAACAGAGACCTTTAGAATGGAGGACGAATTATAAAAAACAAAGAAACAAACACCATGTATGGTAAATGAAAAGATGAACTGATAGTGTTGAGATCTCACCGCAGCTGTTTCAATATCCACCCATTTAGGAAGACGAGCCCATCGGCGTTCAGCGGGTGATCCTTCTCTCTCAGGCACCATGTTACTGGTTAAAAAAGATTTAATAGGACAAGACACCATTAAGGATAACTTTGAACTATTGTGCACATCAACAATAATAGTGCTTATGCTTCAAAGATGAGAAAAATAACCCAGAAATAAAATGAAAATGTTTTTTAAAACCTTTGTGTTTTTGCAGTAGATTTGCTGGCTGTTCATCCATAATCTTAATCTGCACCACGGTCTACAGGTGGTTTGTTCTACTGAGAATCAGGAGGATTCCAATGTGAGCCAATAAAATAGCCTTTACACCATCATACAACCACCAGAATAAGAGGAATCCACTTTTATATGTTTATTCAACCTCATAGTTATGAAAGTGAACCACATTGACCCAATGCAGACCACTATGTCCTTCTAAATCATACACACTGAAAAGAAAAGATCTAAAAATGTCCTAAATTAAGGCAAATAAGATGATCTGCCAATAAGTAGTCGTACCGTACTTAGATATTCAGATAATTAAATATGCACTTTGAATAAGAGATTACAGTTTTTTTTCTCATTT
>NW_015151688.1:93590-96354 GCF_000732505.1 Cyprinodon variegatus
CGCTGTGTCTTCCCCTCACTTTTCAGTTCCGGTTGAGCAGTGTTCAGAGCAACACTACTCTCTGCATTATCTCTTCAATAAAATCTGTTAAACATTTCTCTTGGTCTCCCTGTTTGGTCTTCTGTATTTGGGTCTGAACTTTAGTAAACTCATGACACTCAGTGCCAGTATCAGCATTAATGCCTCTAAGGTTATGTTGGACCAAAAAAAATGTGTTTCTTTCACTCTGAGTATTTTTATGAATTTCGTATAGAATCACTTTTGTTATTTTTCTTAACATATTTGGGCAAGTTGGCGTTTCTTGTTATTACACTGTCCTAAATCCTTGCCATCAAAATATCCATATCTTTTGAATGTAACAAAGGTAATAAGGTCTTGTCCTGGATTCCAATGACACTATTGGCTTGAAATTTGGATTTTCAAAGGATTTAACTGAGTGCTCTAGAAAGGGTTAATGAATAAATGATGTAAATAATTATAAATAAATAAATAATTAATTAAACCTGCTAGCATAAAAATCATGCTTCACAACAAAGGAAACAACTACAAACTAAATGTTTGCAGATGGTGGTACACAGAGCTGTTTTATCAGTTATAATTATACATCTGAGAACAAAGAGGGATGAACTGCCGTCTCTCTGAGCTATGGAAGCCCAAAGAGAGGATTAGTTTCAGAAAAATAGCCGAGATTTTCCACAAATTTGCAAAAACAAATTGAATTAATCTCTCAGCCCTTTTAAAAAAGAATTGAAAGTGTTTATCACATATTAGTGAACGAGAACGGTTTGCAACATCCCTCTCTGGAAATGAAGGAATGCTGATGTTGGGTAACAGGCAGATGTGTGTGTATGTATGTGAGGGGAGGGGGGGGGGTACATACACAAGTAAAACATTGCCAAGTTCATGACAAGAATAGACCTGGACTAACCAGGAACATTATGTTCTAGTAGCTCAGACAGAGCAAACATCCGCTCCTGTTCCTTCTAAGCTTCCCATGTTTGCAGCAAATGGCTGCTCAGTTACTATCGAACCGTCTATGCCAACTTATTTTTGTTCTGATCTTATTTTCAGCAACAGAAAGTGAATCTGAAGTTTTATCTTTCCAAGGAACCAGAATTCAAACTTGTTTTTATAGCCATGTTCTATGATGCTCTTCTACCATCTACTGTTTTTTTTTCTTTTATCCTCTTTATGAGATCTATGCAACACTGTAAAGGAAAAGGTTAACAAATCCGCTGGATGATTTAGACCATGTTCCTCTCTGCTTGTTTCCTGTCTCTTCCTTTGCTGGTATGTAAAAGTGAAACCTGATGCTGACAAGCCTCCGAGAACCATGAGGAATTTTAGGGCCCCAGAGAATGAGCTGGGAACCATTAAATCAGATGATGCAACGGAAATGTCCGAATTGTTTCTTTACAATTAAAGCAATTTGCTATGATTTGCCTTTTCCACACTTTAATATGTGATAAACTAATTATAAAATCTGTTGATATGTAGCACATTAAAAAGGCATTAATATGTTGATGTTTGCCCTTTTACATCCAGCATCTCTTAGCTGATTGTTAACCATCTAAAAGGTTTTATTAAATAATTATCTCATCTTTCCTTTGACTCGGACCACCGTCCTCTCAGCCTGATCGTTTAGCGGTGGGGATGGTATGTTTATGGAGGTGTTCTGTTTTAGTTTTGCATTGCCTTAATGTTCTCATTGCCCTGCCAGTAAATGTAGGTCATAACTGGTTGGTTTGAGATGTTCCCACCATCTCTCCATGTCCAGATGATGGACTGAAGTCTAAAAAACTTGTTTTCCCTGCTTCAAACTTCACAGCTGTTTACACCTGTCTGCTCTGTTCCTCAGTCTTCCTGAATTTGTTTGCTCTTTAATGTTCTCTATAAAATCTCTGAGACTAGAAACAGAACACCTTGGCTGTTTTGATCACAATCTTTCATTTATCTTTATATCCATTGGAGTTAAATATTTTCTGATGGATTTTTAAGACTTGCTTCCTGCAGTTTCTAACAAAACGTCATAAAAAAAACATGCATATCTGTTTATATACTCACTAAGGATCACTGTAAGCGGCATCAGATGTGAACGCTGAGGCCACACACCAGTATCATCATAGAAATTTACATGGTTTATTAAAAGAATAAAAGGTTGAAGCAGCTATTTCCATAAGTTGACTTCTAATTGAAATGATTGCCCACTTAATATGAAAAAACAAAGTCAGTATGAGGGTCCTAATCAGGGAGAAATTAGACAGTACTGTCATGATCTCAGCCCCGGTAGCTGCATCTTATCCACCTGCTCCCTCTGCTATAGATACTGTTCAGCCCAGCTATCGGGCCAGATCATTATTCTTTAGAATTCTTTGTTTATTTGTGTATTCTTAGTTCAATGTGTGTTATGTTTTCGTGTCAGTTATTCATGTTTGTTTCATGAGTTTTAGTTAATTTCCTGGTTCATGTTCCCGTCCCCGGATGCCAGTGTTTTGTTGTTTGTCTCCTGATCGTGTCCCTGCTCTTCCCCACTGAGCCCTCAGGGTTTTGGCTCGGGGAAGGACAGTTTTAATTCCCATAAGCCTGGCTCCAAGGTGGAGACCAGTTTAAAGTTCTTCAGTAATTCCGGTAACATGTCTTGTTCCTCAACCTCTGAGCCTGCCTGTCTCCATCTGAGCGTGTCTGAGCTTGCTGCTGGAATCATAGAACTCGGATCCTGCCTCAACACTCTTAGAATTCCTGGAACCCTGGATCTGTCTGTTCC
>NW_015151688.1:98170-100306 GCF_000732505.1 Cyprinodon variegatus
ATTACTATTTTAATTTTTTTCATAGTTCTTTTTCTAAGGCTGCCAGCTGATGTGCATCGCCAGGGGAGCAGTGTGAGGTTAAGGGTCTGGCTCAAGGACCCTGAGTGGCAACCTGTGAGGCTCAAACTCAGAACCTCAGGATTTTGAGCTCTATGCACTAATCCCTGGGTCACCACCTCCTCCTGTTTCCCAAGGGGATGAGTTAAATGCAAAGGTAAATTTAAGAGGGGAGTGGCGGCCCAGTGCTTAGGACATAGAGCTTGGAATCCTGAGGTTGTGAGTTTTAAACCCACTCCCACTGCGGGTCTCTGAGCAAAGACCCTTAACCCCACATTGCTCCCCAGGGGCCACACTATGGCAGCCCCCTGCTCCCCAAGGGGATGGGTTAAATGCAGAGGTGCATTTCTCCAATGTGAGATCAATAAAGTAAAAACATTATTATACACTTGAAATAAGTGACTGCAGTTGTTTTTTTGTTTTTTTTCATTATTTTAAATGTAAATTGTCTCAACTCAAAAAAAAATCACTTATTTTAGAAAGAAATTACTTAGACTTTCATATTTTGCATATATTTAGGTAGACAATCTGTTTTTGTTCTCAGGTTTAAATGTGTAGATTTCCAACTGAACATCTTTGCAGGACAAACACTTGACTGCAGCAAAGAAAGCTTCTCCAAATGAACATTTAGGAGGGTTCGCTTCAACAGCCAGAGCAAATGCAACTGCAGAAACTAAACAGACCGGTCTGACAGATGAGCAGTCAGTAAACAACCGTACAGGCTGTAGCTGTGAGGAAAGCCTGCAGCTGCAGCTCTCCATGTTCGCACTTTTCATCTCAACATCGTGCGTAAAGCCAACCACTTTACCATCACGCATACATACCTATATGGCGGGTTTATAACCTGCGGACTGGTGACGCACCGAACCAAAACGACCCGGAACCCTGGATCCAAACCGAACCGTTCACCGTGGAAAAAAAATAATGTGAAGAAAGCAGGAAGCTGGCAGAGAAGGAGGGGGAGCTTTACTGGCCTCCTCACAGACAGCCAGCCCCTCTTCCGATAAACAGCCTCAAACGCTCAAACTGAAAGCACAAATATCTCTCCATAAAATAAATCTCCATAGCGATAAACAGCCACATCCAGGACTGCCTGAAAGGCAGGGGCGCATAGCAGGGTCCGGTCACACTGACTGCTGTTTCTCCAACTAAAGGTAGGATATTTAACATCCTGTGTTTTCTGAAGCAGAGCTGCAAAGATCTATGTCAAGAAAAACTCCGGAATCTGCTCTTTGGTTTGATTATCTGAGCTTTAAGCAGCGGAGCAGAGTTCCGTAGTGCCCATGAGCAAACAGGCCAGACTTACTCTGCCTTTATATTCTCTGGTTTACGATTCCAGTTCTGCAGGACAAATATAGACCAAGTTTATCAAACATTATGTTTTTAGTTATAGTTAAAGTGCTGTGTGACGTTGGGGGGTAAAAGGCTCATTTCCTTCACTAAAGCTGGATTTTTACACTCAGATTTGCATTTGCATTTTAAAGTGGATTCTAGAGCTTTAAAAAGCTTCTTCAAGCTGGTCTATTCCTCTTAGCAGAACTGGTTCAGGGTTGTAAAGCATCCTGACACTTTGTTCTATTTGACTGAAACTGTTTGTTTCTTCTGCTTCCTCAGAAACACTAAAGTTCTGATCTTCAGAGAGTTTGCACATGTTGAAACAAGTGCAAACTTCTTTGCACAGAAGGAGCAGATCTTAAATGAACGCCCAAAAAGATTTTCGCTTTCAGTTCATCTGACAAGATTGTTTTTTTCTTTTCTTTTTTTTCCGCACATGTATTCATAGAGATCATGTTCTAATGATAAAGCTGTGACCAGATTTCTGAAATCCAATCTGGGGACATTTCCAGCTCGTAGATAAAGATAGATACATATATAATCAAAATGAAAACACGAAACTGGGACAGTGATGCTTTCATTCATTTTAACATATTTATTAATATTTAAACAACAAAAATTAAGTGTAAAATCCAGGAATGTGCCTCTCCTATTCCCTAATTTAATCAAATTAATCAATCAATCGATAGTGTTTATTAGTGCCATCTGGTCATTCAGTCTTCTTCCCTCTCCATCTTCTTTTCT
>NW_015151688.1:101055-104540 GCF_000732505.1 Cyprinodon variegatus
ATAACTCTACTTACAATAACCAAATATCTGAAGATATAAACTAAAGGTCACTAATCAGTTCTAAAACATCTTCAGGTGAACCCCTGTTAGTCACTGGAGAACCACTGAACCAGAATAGCTCCTTATAATGAGTTTTTAATCATTCTGTTTCATTTAAATCCTCCTGCAGCTGCAGCCAATGATCTGTCTGACTTTTTGTTGATTAGCTTGGTTTATGTTACATTTCCGGTCCTTAGCTTTAGTAAAACAAAACAGATCAGAGCCTTTTATTTTTTTCACCGTTTCACACACTCACCATAACACAGGGCAGTTGTGACTGGCTCTGATAACAAAACTCCAAATCCTGGCGCTGCTCCTGATCTTTACGTTAATAGCTTCCAATCAGCTGGCTAATCACTGTTTTTGCGCCAAACATGGAAACAGTTTGTACTGTTTTGTGCACTATTTCAACCCTAATAACTGTCCACACAAAACTCTCGCCCCACCATTCATAAAACGGTAAGATCAGGGACATTTCCGAAGACAGCTTTAGTCAGAGACAGGTGGTCCAAAACGGAGACTGTCCCAAAAATTGGGGATATCTGGTCACTGTAAGATAAAGCCACTAGCTTTTTTTATTTTTCTAAACAAAGGAAGTTTTTCTGGATCTGTGCTACTGTGGTTGTTTTCATTTTTGTTTTGTTTGTTTACTTTGTGTGTATCTGATCCATCTTGTAGTCTGAATACAAACAGCTACAAAAACTAGGCTGTTGGAGGTTAATGTCAAAGCGCCCAGAGCTATTGAGTACGACTTATCCTTATCAGTTTACTATGATAGAGCCAAACAGGTTTGTCATGGTGCGATTAGTGAGAGAATCCGTGTGTAAGAACATCCTTGTTGCCATCAGCAGATGGCTGTTTCTGTCACC
Source organism: Cyprinodon variegatus (assembly GCF_000732505.1). Classification (NCBI taxonomy): domain Eukaryota; kingdom Metazoa; phylum Chordata; class Actinopteri; order Cyprinodontiformes; family Cyprinodontidae; genus Cyprinodon; species Cyprinodon variegatus. Next base: position 101,964 of record NW_015151688.1, read on the forward strand.
AGGGATTTAAAGGTGGAGGTGCTGGAAGATGAGAACAAAGTCAGGCTGAGTAACAAACAAGAGGAGATGCGACTGACCATACAGAGAGGCGATCCCAAATGTATGGGGGTGAGTTCATAGCCTTTATTTTTTTTGTTTACTGTCTGCATCTCTTTTTGTTTTTGTGTTAATGCAATAATTTAAAAAATAGGTAAAGGTAAGTGTTGAGCTGTTATTGCCAAGTGGTTTTAGGTTGGAGAATACCCAAAATGCTGTCAGGAACATGTAATGAGCATTGTTATGCATTTCAACAATAGAAGTAGAAGCCTTATGAGAAAAAAAAGAGAATTGGAAATGAAACCCAGGCAGGGAAACAGGCAGATGTAACAGGAGGATCCAGCAATGACCAATGATAAAGAACTAGCATGTATACTGAGGGAAGAGTGGAGGATGACATGCAATACAAAAAGACAAACACAATAGAAAAGAGTTCTGACCTTTTGAAGTGATTTATGTGCTTATATCTAGATGTAGTTGCAGAGGAACTACAGGCAGGTCCACAGTTCATCAGGGTGCAACAGAAAGACGCATACAGAACAATCATGGGATCACTCACACCTAAGGGCAAAGAGAGGATCAGAGTACCAAAAATGATAGTTAAAGTTGTTCGATGAGAAGAAGAATAATCGACTCAGAACTTTAATCTGATTCATTAAGCCTACTTAGTCACAAAAGGGGTCCTAAAACTTTCACATTTAACTTATTACACAATGGGTGTATTGTGCAAAATGATATCCTGCAGACAATGAATGAATGATTAACTAGAACTGGAGTTATAGTTAATTATTTAACTTATTCAAAATCGGAGGTGAAATAAATTTAGTGTTCGTAGTTGAATAATTGAAGCTCTAATTTGCTTACTTACCAAGGTTTATGCCTTTCACCTCGGGATGGTTCCTGGACCGGCTGTTAAAATCCTGGTATCTCCAATTTAGTGACCCAGGCTAGGTTATCAGCAGAGCTATTAATTATCAATCAAATAACCTTTTTATCTCTGTTTATTCAAACTATTACCAAAAGAGGGTAGATCTGGCCTGATAATATGATAAATCATTTATATATGAATCACAAATGACTGCAAGTTAAACAATGACATCTTTATTCTAATAATTCAGGATTAAAGAAATCTAACATCTATGCAAAACACTACACGCTATTAGAAAAATAAACACCAGGTAGACTAAGTGACTAGTTTAAAAGAAAAAAAAGAATAAAACCCTAAAAGTCCATTTAACTGGTTTCTGAGATTGTCCGAGATAGGCCAGATGTTAATACATTCAATAATGTCTGTTTGGAATGCCAGCAGGTATGATGATAACAACAGTGCAATTAGAACAGCATGAATATATTCAGCTTAAATGATAAAGGGTTAAAATGCATTAACAGCAGCAGCAGAAGTTGTTCAGCAAAGCGGCAGAAGCTGGGCTATGTGTGTGTGGGGCAGTGTTAATTTCGTCAACCATGGCGATGACGAAAATATTTCGTCATCGCCCCTTTTTGACGAGACGAAAACGTAAAAAAAAGATCAAAATTAAATCCCAGTAATCAAAGTAGCTCCACTTAAGTCCAGTTTTAGTTTTAAGTTGACAATCTTTTATGAAATCTACTTTTTCTGTTTCTTATATGAATACAGCAATAGTGAATCATGTTTTCATCATTGGTTGGTTTCAGGTCAGCCAAGTGATGCTCGGCCTGATGGTTATTTTCTACTCCCTGCCCTTATTGTCCAGTGAGGCCACTGACGTGGTCAACTTTGGCGTTCCCTGGTGGACAGGAGTAACAGTGAGTTCATCCTCAGTTTATTTCTCTATATACTGTCATGGCCAAAAAGATTGAGAATGATTCAAATGTTAATATTTACAAAGTCTACTGCTTCAGTTTTTATAATGGCAATTTGCATATACTCCAGAATGTTAAAGAGTGATCAGCGTAACAGCAATTAATTGCAGTCAATATTTGCCTAGAAAATTAACTTTATCCTCCAAAACACATCTCAACTTCATTGCAGCCCTGCCTTAAAGGACCAGCTAACATTGTTTCAGTGATTGCTCCATTAACACAGGTGTGGGTGGTAATGAGGACAGGGCTGGAGATCAATCTGTCATGATTAAGTAAGAATGACACCACTGGACACTTTAGAAAGAGGCTGGAGCTTGGCATCATTGTTTCTCTTCTGTGAACCATGGTTATCTCTGAAGAAACATGTGCAGTCATCATTGCCCTGCACAAAAATGGCCTAAGAGGAAAGAGAATCGCAGCTAGAAAGATTGCACCTCAGTCAACAATCTATGGCATCATCAAGAACTTCAAGGAGAGAGGTTCCATTGTTGCCAAAAAGGCTCCAAGAAAGACCAGCAAGCACCAGGGCCGTCTCTTAAGTGTTTCAGCTGCAGGATTGGCCTACCAGCAGGGCAGAGCTTGCTCAGAAATGGCAGCAGGCAGGTGTGAGTGCATCTGCACTCACTGTGAGGCGGAGACTCCTGGAGCAAGGCCTGGTCTCAAGGAGGGCAGCAAAGAAGCCACTTCTCTCCAGGAAAA
>NW_015151688.1:105505-108454 GCF_000732505.1 Cyprinodon variegatus
ATATGATTGCAATTGTATTTCTGTATGTGATGACAATATCTGACATGCAAACATGGAAACCAGAGGGCATCAGATCATGTGAAAATATAATGGCCATGACTGTACAGTGATGTACTGTTTATGTCAGTAAGCGATTGTATAGATTAAGTTTCCTTTCTGTTAATTACAATGATTATCTACTCACAGCTGATGAAAGTACAACATTAAGATTAAAGTCAGTGTGTTAGTGCGGATGCTGGATCAACAGGCGACCTGATGGATCACCTGCTTGTCCTCTTTGGTCTGTGTTCACAGTTCATTGCAGCAGGATCGATTGCCATGATTTTGGACAGAATCTGCACCATGAAGTTCGTAAGTCTTATCCAAGCGTTCATGACAGCTAACAGATTATGTGAACATGAAACGTAGAGCTGAGATGCAGTAATGCTTTCTGATGTCCTTATGTATTCCAAAATACCCATTATTTTGCAAGGAAAGAACATGTTTTCTAAATGAAAATCTGAAGAAAGAAAAAAGTATTACAATTTTGAAAAACTGTAATCCAGAAAAGAAACTTTGAAAAATGCAACATGGATGATACATTTCCAAAAAAATGTGTAAATCTCCTAATCTTTGCTGAAGTTTTCAAGGCAGCAGTAAGATTATTTTATTTGTCCTGTTCCAGATACCTGAGATCACCCCCGCATGCTGACCATCCAGTATCATTAGTTAACATGATCACAGTTCCCTTTATCAATGCTGTGCTTCAATGAACTAAACTAAATCCCTTATCTTTCACATAACTTTACAAAAGGATTATTGTTATTATTTCCAGAGGGATCAAAAGATCTGAGTCTAGATAACAAGATTTGTCAAATTTGTTGTCGTTTCTGTTCTTCCGACTAAAGTGATGTGAGAAAAAAGTGTCAAATGCTTTTCCAGTTGCAGGTGTGTCTGATAGCGAGCGTGGCCACTTTGGTGGTGTCAGTGGTGGCTGACGTCATCTACTGTGTGGACCTGGGCAGATATCCGCAGTTTGCCTGCAACAAAACCGAATTCCCCTGTGACCCCCAGTACTACTTAACGGTTGGTATCCGCTCATAATTTCATGTTTTTGCTCCTTTTGTGATTTCTCTTTTATTGTTCTTGTTTGATGTTTAATTACTTGTTGAGTGGTTAACTATAGTGTTTTTGAAATTAATATATTTTTATGTGAAATGTATTTGATGGCACAACCAGGAAATTGAAATCATGTCACGGCTAACAGGTTTTAAATTATTATTATTGCATGTCAAGTAAGCAGAGATTTCAGCCAAAGCTACCAAAGGTGCCGGTACCGACCCTACAAGAACCAAAACCTCTTTGAATGGCAGCAGCTGCAGCAGGAATAAAACCCGTTCTGACCAGATCACTTTGGACTTCATAAGAATCTCAAAGCACGGATAATTTAAACCTTTCAACTTTTCCACATTAACCCTGCAAAACCAACTCATTGGACCAACTCAGAAAAAAAAGGTTCTGTGAATCAGAAGATGTGAGAAAAGAATTAGAATCACTTCAAATAAAAAAAAAAAGCAAAACATATATTGACAATATCACCTGCTGTTGTTTAAATGGAATAAAAATCAGGTGGAAACTATTTGCAATTAGTATGACACACTGAAATGAGTGGTTCTGCAGGTGGAGACCACAGACCACTTCTCAGTACCCATGCTTTCTGGCTGATATTTAGGTCACTTTTGAATGTTGTTAGCATGAGATGGACTCTGTGGCGTGAAGGTTTGCTCTGTCTGTCAGCACATCGTCTAGAGGTTGGAGACCCTACCAGGCCAATACACCAGGAGACATGGAGGAGGCCCTAGGATGGCAACAACCCAGCAGCAGGACCGCTACCTCTGCCTTTGTGCACAAAGGTGCATGTGTCTGCAAAGGTTAGAAACTGACTCCATGAGGATGGTATGAGGGCCCAACGTCCACAGATTGGGGATGTGCTCACAACCAAACACCATGCAGGATGCTTGGTATTCACCAAGCATGTCTGCAAATTCACCACTCTTCACAGATTAAAGACAAAGATATGTGAAGGATCGGACACAGTGTGAAGACACCCTTGAGAGCGATTTGCTGCCAGTAACATCCTTCAACATCACCAGTTTGTCATTGAGCCAGTAAAGGTGTGGGATGGCATTTCATTAAAGGCTCCATTTGCTCACCAGAGGTAGCATGACTTTCATTAGCTACTGAAATGAGATCCTCAGACCCCTTGTGAGACCATATGGTGGTGCGGTTAGCCATGGATTCCTCCTAATGCAAGACAAAGCTAGACCTCATGTGGCTGGAGTGTCTCTGCAGTCCCTGCAAGATGAAGGCAAGGAACCTATGGACTGGCCTGCCCGTTCCCCAGACCTGAATCTAATTGCGCACATCTGGGACATCATGTCTCAATCCATCCACTAACATCACGTTGCACCACAGACTGTCTTGGAGTTGGTGGATACTTTAGTCCAGGTCTGGGAGGAGATCCCTCGGGAGATCATCGTCCACCTCATTAGGAGGATGCCTAGGCTTTGTAGGGAGTTTATTTCTATAGAGCCGATTCACAACACGTCATCTCAAGGAACTTTACAGTTCACCAGATCTTACAGTCAAGTTGATTCAGTTTTCTATCTAAGGAAAACCAGCTGATTGCATCGACTCATTGACTCAAAGGCAATCCCTCACACTAAGAATGCATGTAGCAACAATGCAGAGGAAAAACTCCAGGAAACACACAGCCAGGCAGATGAGCTCAGAGCCAGCTCCCATGTCCGAGGATGAAGAGAGCACACCCAGTTAGTCACAGTCAGAGAAACAGGGCTACACTGAAAAACAGGCTGATCTCCAACATCTATAAACAAATGTGTTGATGGCAGCAGCACAGCTGATATTTCTCTCCAGGATGGAGTCACAGCCAAACAGGAACAGACCAGA
>NW_015151688.1:108604-111618 GCF_000732505.1 Cyprinodon variegatus
ATTTTCATCAGAACTCTGGCTGCAGCATTTTGGATCAGCTGAAGGCTTTTAACTACAGTTTCTGGACTTCCTGATAGTAAAGAATTACAATTGTCCAGCCTTGAAGTAGCAAATACATGATATGGGAATAACTCTTATATTTTTCACTTCATTATCTTCATTATCATCGAAATGAATTGAATATCATCGAATGAACTGACTGATTAAACAGCTTATTTTGAAAGATCTGGGCCAAAGACTATAACTTCTGTTTTATCTGCATTCAGGAGCAGAAAGTTAAGAATCATCCAGGTTTTTGTCTACAAGTCATTTGGGTCAAGAGACTATTTCTTAAGTAAATGTTTAATAGCTACCTTAAAAGCCTTTGGCACATATCCCATAACAGGGATAGATTAATCACATCTGAAATGGAGGTGGAGATCAAAGGTGTCATGATCTTGGTGGGGCTGGTGATCCGCCCAGCTCTGGTTAACCGGCCCTCAACCAGTCATCAATACCAGATTAGTCGAGCTCTTGGTGAGAGGTTCTCTTTCAAACCTGAGTGTTTCTGATTGCCTGATCCTGACCCTTTCTGCCTCTGGAACTCTAAGCCGGCCTGCCCCCGTTCTGCTGTGCTTGCCTAACCTGTCGTCGGACTCCTGCTGGATTCTGCCTGTGTAGCAACCTTGAAACTGATTCCTGGCACTGTCCCTTCGGTACCTCTTCGGATGTCTAATCTCCTGGCCCTGGCTCTTGAGCGGTTACTCGACACTGGCTTAGGCTTCATTCTCTGGATTATCCTGCCTTCCTTCCTCTACTTGGTTCTGATCTCATTCCTGTCCTCCGACCTCTGGGACTTCAGTGTCTGGGACTCACTGGGCGGTGCCCCCTTGTGTCTCTATGCCAGCCGACTGGCTGGAACCAACCTCATCCTCTGGGCATGCATTGAACTTTAAGATCAGGTTAGTGTTTTCCTTATCATCCTCCGCCAGATATACGTGGTCACTGACCTGTGTTCTCCCCCTGCAGAAGTTCCTGCCTTAGACGCTGACACTATTCACTAAAGTTAGGTCTAAAATAAATGTTTTGTGAAACCTAACTGTCTCTCTGTTCTTCTTGCTCTGAGCCTGACAAAAGGAAATACTTCCGAAATAACTTTATCAGAACTGGATCTACCATACAAGTTGAAGGCTTAGATGAAAATGATAGTTTTGCTAACTCTGAAAGCTCAGCTGTATAAACACAGTCTAAACCTGATTCAGATTCTATAGCTACCTTAGATAATGCCTCATCTTCCAGATATGAACCACACGAAGCTGTGATGGTGGCATTAATCTATGCCAAGCTAAAGGTTGGTTTGAATGGAGGAGTGTCCGTCCTGTTACAGCAACGAAAGCTGGTAATTCTTCATTAAACAGCCATTACTGTTCCTGCATCGATATGAAGCAAGATGAGCTCACAAAGATCCTTTTTGTTCTCTTTATTCTCTGCTGCAGAGGTTCAACAGGGGAATAAAGTCATCTCTCCTCTTCTTCACTATGGTCCAGACAGCCATCTCTGCCGTTTCCTGCTGGCTTCTGCTCAGACAGAGAAACAGCTTTCAGTATTCAGTAAGAAATCTTCTTTTGGTGGAAACCTGTGATAACTGTGTGTTTTCTTCATGTTTAGGAGCTGTTTGTATATCATTCAGCGGCTGCATTTTACAACAAATTTGTCATAATATCACAAGAGAGTTTTTTTCCCTATTATTCAGATATCAGTAAAGTTCCTGGTAAAATGTTTCTATTTTTTGTTTGTAAAAAGGTTGATGTTTTTCTCAAAAGTGTGACAAATAATTTTCAGACAGGACATCCAGGCATCCTTCCTCAGAAGTCATAAAGTTTCCCATTAGTATCCTCTGATGCTATGTTCAGACCGCACGCAGCAGAAGCATAAAAAATGCGTGTGCCGCTTTATTTTTTATGCTTGTCCAAGTTTAGTTGTGACGCTCTGCTGAAGCATCTTTGCTGCTCCAACTGCTTGGTGGGAAAGTGGGTCTGATGCGCTTTGGGTGAAGCGACCCTATCCTTTCTTTGCCTGGAACAATGGCAGCTATATTTGCTGTGATCAGTGGATAAAAAGTAGTTTTAATCTGTTTTTAAGTGAGAAAGTCTTGTGCTCTGTCACTGGGAATCCCTTTCAACAGCAGCCTCTTGCCCGGTCGCCTCTTCGCGGTTTGCCACGGCAGCTGGAAGGCGTTTTTCATGTATGTAATCCAAACTGCAGGCACCAGGATGATAAAACCAAACATGTTTTTCCTACAGGTTTGGGTATTTTAAGTTAATTTAGGCGTTAATAAACAGTTTCAGAGGAGTGATCATAGCGCTCTGCATCAGCAGAGCTGTGTCTGTCTCACTCTCAGCTCCCAGATCAGCTTCTCTGATTGGTTGATGTGGCGCGTCCAGCAGCAAAAGTAAAATTTTACCAACTCCAGCAGCTGCTGCAGCAACACGTCAGATGCTCAGAAGCTTATAAGGCGCAGCTTCAACTGCTCGAAACGAGCTGCAGGACCTTTAGCTGCACCTTGATGCGCCTCAGCCTTTGACTTTGCATGTAAACCTGCTGCCTCTGTTGCCTCTGCTGCTTACGGTCTGAACTTAGCATGAGTCTGATCTGAGTTTCACTCCTATTCAATGTTAAGAAATCATGTTATTGTTATTTTGTCAAAGTTAAAGTTCTTCTCTTTTGAAAGAAGGGTAAAATCTGAAGAAAACGACATGTTGCTGAAGAAGTGAATGTCCTAACTCACTGTCTCTCTCTTCCAATCATTGCAGGTTATCAGTCAGCCTGCCTCCACCCGTAATGAATATAAATGATGGACAAAGTGAAGTCATGAAGGTTCCTGCTAGCCTAGGAGATCGACTTTGTCCAGCTTACTCATCTGCTGATTGAACCAACCTAATTTCTTAAAAAGTTTATGAGAATAATTCCTATATGTTTGCTTCAGATAAATGATTTTAACTTCAAACTGAGAAGCAAAAGAGCTATGATACTAT
>NW_015151688.1:113822-114892 GCF_000732505.1 Cyprinodon variegatus
AAAGAACAAACTGCACAAACATGCTAACGTTCCTTTTTGGAAAATTACACTGATCCATGTCATTGTGCTAGTTTGGTTTTAACAGGTGGCCACAGATTTCAGAGCACCGCACATGAAACTGTCACGATTGGGTGGAGGGTTTTGACAACCCAAATGCAGGAGCAGGAGGCAGAGGTGAATCTTGTAGATTTAATGACAGAACTTAGGCAAAAACCAAACTCCTAGAACCAAAAGACAAGAAAACATCAGGAAAAACTCACGTGGGGAGCCAGAGATGAGGAAGCAACTAAACAACAACAAACCAGCAGTGAGTGACTGCAGAGGTGGTGTATGTCGGGTTCATAAAATGTAGGTTTTTGCTTAAGAACTGAAATACACAATTTATCGATACAATTCCTGCAGGAAGGAGAGACAGTTGAACCCCAGACTCAAACACACTATCTCCCACTGGACCTCCTCTGCAGAGCGTTTATTAACAGAACATGACGCATGGTTACAGAGTATTGTTGCTTGAATATAATGGAAAATAAACCAAAGATCAGCAAAACAGAATAACTGATAACTAAAAACTCTCAAAAGGGGAGAACCGGGATAGAAACAGAACATTTCTAGATTTATTAGGTCCCTTCGAGAAAAAAGGAACTGACAAGCTTATTTCTGTTGTTGCGTGATCAGGTTGAAACGCTGAGTTAGTGAAGAGCCATCAGAACAGAAATGTGATTCACTCTGATTCCACACACAAAAAAAGGTGTTGGGGTTGTTCATCTCACAGAAATGGTTCTGTTTTAAATTTCTTGCTTTCCTGATACAATTCAAGCATTAAAAAACTTGTAAATGCTATTTATGTGTAATGGATTGTTTCATGTATATATAATGTAATGAAAAACTATATAAATCAAACTTGTTGTTATAAAATTCATCTTAAAGACATCAGCTTTTTAGCCCTCTTGTCCTGCAGCAAGTCCAATCAGCTCCAGGCTCTTTCTGCATGGAGTTTTCTGGCGATGTGGCAATAAGAATAATTGTCTTGATGCCAAAAAAAAGCCCAAAGGATTTTACTTTTACAAATG
>NW_015151688.1:116680-137133 GCF_000732505.1 Cyprinodon variegatus
ATGTTTTATTCACCTCATGGATTTGCATTGTGAATTGGTCTGAAAACATTCCAATTTCTCTAAATTAGTGAAAACCTAATTTAATCATATCCCAGATAAACTTTTTTTCAAACACAACATCAATCTTAAACTGTAATATGATTTTCAACCATGTTCCCTTCCTCTTTGTACATAGTAGTTTAGTTTAGTTTAGTTTCACTAGTCTTAGTTGAGAGTGTTAAACTGAAATATGTTTGATGTGGAGCTGAATGATTTTTGTTAATAAACTTTTATATTTTGAACACAAGTTGTGGTGAATTTATTCCATGTATGTGCAGAAATAACTGTTTGACCATGATTAGTGCTCGAATCACTCTTTCATTTATTGTTCTAACACACAGCTAGTAGGACTGTGTGTTCATAAAAAATATATAACAGCCAAAATAACATCTGATTAAATAAGTTATTTCACCACCCCTACCGGGGAAGGCATTTAACCATCGTAAGGTATCAGAAATATAAACTCCCAGCTGGCTGGGAATAGAAAAGTACATAAAATAACAATATTTAATTGCTGTCCCAGGTTGCTGGGCCCATTGAATATAACGGGTGTCCGGCACAGTCCACCCCCCAATATTAACTTTGAACATTGGTGGAAGAAAATGCAGTTTTGGTCTACTGCAAAAATCCCCATCTGCTCCAGACTTTACGAGGCTTTCCCACTGGAAGATGTGATCCTGACCACACCTTGATGCGGAAAAAGCAGCGGCTACATGCTTCATCCTTCTTTCCAAAAATCGTTCTCTCTGGAGAGGTTCACAATGGAGTGATGCAGTGAATGGAAGGCCACACATGATCATGGACTAGAATCTGCAGAGCAATTAAAGACTAGGTGGACCTCTTAGAACTGATTCTTGTAAAATCAGAGCGTTCTGCAACATTTGTCTTTGAATTCACAGGAAATTTTAAGATCTGAGAGAGGCATGGAGCATCTAAGAGGAAAGAATATTAGCTTCCCTGTCGCAGGCCTGACATGTTAAGCTACTGAACACTAGAGATAAGTCAGCCTTTTCCAATAGAAATTACAGAGGTTACAGGATGTGGCATGGATTGAAATCATAAAAAGCTAAACAATTTGGTTTTTAAAGATTTTTGATAGTTTTTGTGTGTTTATTATTGAGTAAGCAAACTGACAAGGGACCAATGGTAAGTGCATGGTACCCGTGCTGACATTTTGAGCAGTTATTATAAAGCTTATCTCAAGAAAGGTTTAAACAATAATATACCTTTATGGTTTATGTTTTTCCAGATATGCTCAATTCAACTGACAAGGGGTCCTGCAATAAGCAGATGTTAGACGCACACATCTCTTTCAAACAGGCTCATATTCAGCATTTATGCAGATTTCTTGTAATTTGTTACTTTCAATATGCTTTTCTATAGCTGCAATTCACAACACAAGTTATCTCAAGGCACTTTGCAGAGACATATTGATGAAAAGTTTCTATCAAGGAAAGCCAGTTGATTGCAACAAGTTACTGATTTGCAAAACATGGATGACTTCACCTGGATTTTGTCACTGACTCTTCAGCAATCCCTCACACTAAGCATGCTTGTAGCGACAGTGGAGAGGAAAAACTCCCTTTGAACAGGAAAAAAACTCCAGCAGAACCAGGCTCAGTGTGAGCGGCCATCTGCTGAGGCCGACTGGGGTTCAAGGAGACAGAAGCAGAGATACAGAAAGAAGCAAATACTGTATAATATAGAAATAAAAATTAGTTACTGAAATAACATAACTTTTCAGTTATAATTCCAATTTATTGAGAAAACCCTGCAATTGTATTTATTTATTTTATGCATACAATTGCAGGTTACTGATTTATTGTATTTTACAGGGTAACCTGAGGGATCACAGACTCAAACTGTCTTTGATTACTTGTTGTAGAATGATCTATAATATCATTTTTGAAAATCTACAATATTTGTTTTTATTCTTGGGTATTTCCTCAGTTATGCAGGACAGAAGAAAAATGGTAGATTTCCACTGAACTGATCTGTTATAAGATAACGTCTGTCTCCTTTCTCCATAAATCAGCCACAACTGATTTATGCTGTTGTTGTGTTGTGGCTGATATTTTGTTTCACTGTGGCTGTTATTATGTTGTGTTGTGGGTGTTGCTGTGTTGTGTCGTGGCTGTTGTTGTTTTGTGGCTTTTATATTAGGGTGACCTTTCTGGCCCACCGTACAACACAGGCCCTCAAGGTGCTCAGTGGGAGTGCTTCAAAAGTACAGAGTAGGGGGGCTTTTTACTAGGGGTAAATTAGCTCTTGTACAGGAACAGGACTGTGGACTTCTGTCTAAGGTGGAGGAGTTAAAATGTTATAGGTTCATCACATAATTGGGGTGTAAGTCCAGTCTCTACTTGGTGAGTATCCTTTTTTTGCTGCCCTGGCCATTTTTGTTGTGTCCAAAGGATTTTTTTTCTTTAACCTCCAACCTTACAACAACATAAACATATGAATGGTCTGCTGCACTGAAACTACTACTGAAAAGCTTTTTTTTATTTTTATTAAAAGAAATATCAGATGTGCTGCTGCCATCAGCACCTTTGTTTATAGATGTTTGACATTAAGATTGTCTGCCTGGCTGTGTGTTACCTGGACGGGGACACCTGTGGAACTGGTTGACAGTTGCTTTTTTGTATCTATGCTTCTTTTTCTATGTCTGCTTCTGTCTCCTTGAACCCCAGTCGGCCTCAGCAGATGGCCGCTCACACTGAGCCTGGTTCTGCTGGAGGTTTCTTCCTGTTAAAGGGAGTTTTTCCTCTCCACTGTCACTACAAGCATGCTTAGTGTGAGGGATTGCCTTCGGGTCAATGAGTCGATGCAATCAATTGTTTTTTTTTATTAGATTCAAAACTTTTCATCAGTCTAACTGGATGATCTGGTTCAAATATCTCTATAAAGTGCATTGAGATGATGTGCTGTGAATTGCTGCAATATTAAAAACTGAATTAAACTGAACTGAAATGGTTACTGAAGTAAATATAATGTTTTACTAATACCGGCTATATTGTAATGTTAAAGCAATAACTATATGGCAGGTTAAAATATTACTGTACGTTGTACATTTAATGGAAATATAAAAAAAAATGTTCTGCAGAAATACTGCAGAATTACATCCTTTAAATTCTTCATTATTTTGTTGTTATTTATGTGCAAAATTTTGATTTAAATTGTATAAGAAATGTTGAAAACATCTAGTATAGTATTAAATGGCCCAGTGGTCAGTTGTAATTAGCCTTTAATAGGCTGGTTGTGCTACCTTCAGCCTGTGTTTTCTGTCGATGTGGGAGGGGCTTGTGGGGGTGGGGGAGAGAGATTTATCCTCCTGAAAATGGTTGTCTTAATCCGTTCTTAGAGGATAGAGGCTTAGTTGCTCCTCAGCGTAGAAGGACCACAGGTTGTCTCAGAGGGAAGCAATCTGGACAATCTGTGGAATAATAACTCACTTCTTACATTCCTGTTTGGGTCAGCATCAGCTGTATCAAAGCTTTAAGGGACTCGGTCAGAGGAAATATTAAAAAATCAGAGCTGGTTTTATTTTATTTTAATCAACATTTTGCTGTTTGTCTGCTGAATCAGTTCCTGGCAACATGAAGGACCGCCTGGCCCAGCTGAAGGAGGTACGGTTGCACTGTTAGTTATTCTCATGAAGATTTAAATGCTCAATGAGACACTTTTGGACTCTGAAGGCCTGAACTGGTTTCTGCCATCACTTTAGAATGACAAACATTAACCAAACTTTTGCATTACTGATGTTTTATGCTTTTTTTTCATAATTTCTGATAGTTTGTATATTTACTATTCATATTTATCCTAATAGGTTTTTTTAAGCCTTTTACATTGATTGTATATTTTGTTGCTAAAGTTTGGGTTCCTGTGTTCTTGATGAGCTGAATTCAGTCTAACTTATAGTTGGCGTCTCTGAAATGAGATTAACTGGACATATACTGGGAGTGATGGGATCAGGTATGCACTATTTCTCCTGCTGTGAAACAATGAGACCATAAAGAAACAGAGCTACAGTCACAGTAGCAGAACGCTTCATTTCCAGGCCTTGTGTAAATTGGCAAATCAACACAGCTGCTGAACAAATGGGGAGAGAAACCAGAAACCCCAACCCAGTAAGATGGAGATTGTTTCACATATATTTAGCAGTAAAAGCCAGAGATCCACACAAATCACTCAGGTAGGAACAATAGTGGATTTACAATAAGAAAAGGGGGCCAATGTCAGGCATGGGGCCAGAAACAGACATTTGAATACACATAATTATTATTTTTCTCCCTCTGTCCCTCTCTTCCTGTCCCATGCTTTACATTTTATCTCTCCCTGTTTTCTCTCCCTCTTTTTCTTGTGCTTTTCTCCTCCTTTTTTCTTTGTCCTCATATTCTACTTCTTCTTTCTCTCTTCCTGTCATCTTTTCTCTTATCTTCCTCTCCATGTTCTCTTTTGTCCCTTTTGTCCTGAAAACCTGTTTTTGTGAGTCTTGGTCTCAGCAAATCTTGTGTGGAATCATGTTTTTCCTTCGCCTGTTTTGTGAGATAAAATGTTTTTTGGCTGTCTGAATACCACCTTGCAGCTGATGTTTAATGTGTGTGTGTGTTCACACAGCCTTCATAACGTGAACAGGAGACCTGTTCTGAATGTTAATTTGGCTAAAATTGATGTCCTTGATGAATTGAAGTATTTTTTTTCTTGGGAATAACCAAATGTTCAAGTGTGAGGAAGTTCTTTATGCAGGGGGTGAGTTTGTTCCCCTGGGGGGGATGTGTGTGTGTGTGTAAAAATGTATGTACTGAAATGCCTCAGTCACAGAGAGCTCTATCTCCCTCTGTCGAAAGGACGTTAAATAAATTTGAACATTATTTCTTCCAAGAAAATGCTTCCGCCTCAGCTTCCTAACTTCAGCCTTGCAATGTGGAGATCCATTTGCACTGACATGAGAACCATCAAAGTCTGGGTATCTAAGCCCAGAAAAACAACTGCTAAAAAAAGGGTTGTCCAAACAGGTGTTAACGTCATTGCTGTGCTTTCTGCAGGTTGTATGTTGCTGCTGCTAACTCATTGTAACTCTAAGAGCAGCTTTCTGCTCTACATCTTCTTTCTCCTCTCTTCAGAACCATTGGGGTTGCATGTTTACATTTTCTTTATCTTTCCTCTTATTTTCTCTCCTGCTCTCGCCTCTTCATGCAGTTTGCTTTTAATATGTTTTGCTGCTGTCTTCCTGGATCCTTCCTGCACATGTGCAATAAGATGGACTGATCTAATGTAGTCAGGACTGAAGACACACATAACACTCTAAGCTTCTGATGGCATTTCAACAGAGACATTTTATACAAAAACAGAATTAATATATGCCAATAAGTAAGAACTGTGTTTCCATATCTAAATGAGGGGTTTTATGGGGTCTCAGGATCTTGGGGCCTAGTTTTCCCTCATGGCCCCGGGGCCGGAGTGGAGAAGCAGTGGGTAAAACTGCCGCTCCAATGCTGAGTGACTGAATGATTTGTTCGTAAGCTTTGGTATTTGGAAATGAGATAAGATCAGATTCACTAATTGTTTTTTGTCACAGCATAAAGCGTCTAAAACCGTGGCTAATGTATACCTACTAAAACACTGCAAAGTGCTGCCGGTGACGATTATTTATGTGACTTCTTATCACCTCCAAAATAAAAAGCAGATCAGCCAATAGAAAATAATAGAACAGTTGGTCTGTATCTGGTGCTTGTTTGTCAGAAATCAGCAAAGTTACTTCTAAACAATTATCTCCAATTAGAAGTACGGTAACCAGTAAAGAGCATTAAGACATAATCATGTACATTTAAATGTCTATTAAAGGAAATTCAACCAGTTCGCACATCTGCTCCTGGAATTTCAGTCCAATAGAAAATCAGAAGCCTCCATGTTGTTCTGAATGTTCCATGTTAAGATGAGATGAATCCAAAGGGTGGAAGGGGGAAACCCTGAAGGACTGGAAACCTGAAAACACACTAAACCGCTGGTTGTTTAAGATTGCAATGGCTTCACTTTCCTTAGACTTAGACCTACACTTAGACTTTTCATTTTGTATACGCAGATTTTTACACAGAATTAAATTTTTTTACAGCTGTCATGACATTTCCATCTCTTAAAGTGCAGCAGTGATCAGATGTAAACATTGCGAGAAAAAACGCATTGATATGATCAGTTTGATGCAGCGTCTGTGACATGATTTAGAGTTTTAGAGCATATTTGATAAAAACTAAATTGATAAAAGGTCAGTTTGAAACATTACTTTAAAACAGGATTCTGAGGAAACGGCTCTTTGGATTTTAAAGGTTGCAGATGCCTGGTTTATAGTATCGATCAAATCCACTGGGTCCTGTCAGAATAACAGGCTTTGATCTGATTAGGATAATTAACTACGGCACAAACATGCTTGCAATTGGCAGTTTGTCAAGGTTAGGATTTTTTTGTGTGTGCAACATTTACTATTAAAGAAGGAAGTTGACTGTATGGAAATATCTGGGTCGGTGTGAATATTTTAAACCCTGTGTGGGTCAGAGAAAATTAAACTCTCACAAGTTCTCAGTTTTAAAAGACTCACTAATTTGTATGTTGTTTAATTAAATCTTCTCCTGCTCACTACAAAGAGCTGTCTGCCTCCATCTAACCTTATCTTCTACATCTTTAAGCGGTTTATTTAGAAATCAGCGGTGAGGTTCCCTTGGTGGGAGAATAAAGCTCCTAACTGTATTCTAGGATGCTGATGAAGATTCTCAGTCTTTCAGGTCATAGTTATTCCGTAAAAGTTTAAAAACGATCCACTGGACTTGGTTTCCAAGGTTTGAAGAAGTTTCGCTTCCCCTCCAGGAAGCTTTCTCAGACATTTGAATTGAGAAAGCTTCCTGGAGGGGAAGCGAAACGTCTTCAAACCAGTGGATTGTTTTTAAACTTTTACAGAATGTATTCCAGGATGGGCAGAATCAATTTTAATTTACTTCCATAGAGGAGATTTAACTGCTGTCCAACTTGTTCTCCATCTTTCTAACAGAAGAGCGATCCTGGTGGAGATGACATCCAGGTTCCTGTGGAGAGTGAGGCTTTCATGGACGACTTCTTTGCTCAAGTACTCTCCTCCTGTCCCTGTCCTTCCCCAGTCATTAGGACAGCTGTGTGTTTTTCATGATGACCTCGCCGAGGTTTGAGTTTGTATTTGTTTTCAGATTGAAGATATTCGTACCTGCATTGACAAGATTGATGAGAGCGTGACAGAAATAAAGAAACTGTACTCCACCATCCTGTCGGCCCCCACATCCGACCAAAGTAATTGTTTCTGGCCCTCTCCTGGGCACCTACTGTCCGTCTTTAACTGGGTTATTTATAACCAGTGTCTTTTACCTTTTGAACTCAGAAACCCAGGATGATGTTGAAACTCTCACCAATGAGATTAAAAAGTCAGCCAACAATGCAAGAAACAAGCTGAAGAGTCAGTATCTGTTCTTCCTTTCCTACCAGACTAATCTTTTACATTTATCGCTACATAGAATTGTTTTAAAGTCGATACACTCTGGTACATGTTTTTGTATTAAATCTCTAATGTTTTCCTCTTCCTTGTGTTTGTTTCAGGTATTGAGCGGCAGCTTGAGACGAACACAGATGAAAGGGCCTCAGCAGACCTCAGGATACGCAAATCTCAGGTCAGACGATGCTGTTCATAGCTTACACATGCAGGAGAAGGATATGTTTGATTCTGTTGACCCTTCCTCCCTATTATTCCCTGGATATGAATGCTACCTTGGTGCTGATTGATTTATCTACTGCTTCTGACACATCAGATCCTCCTGGTGTGTAAAGAACTGTATTAAATGCACCCAGTTAATTGGTACCAGTCACATCCACTGACAAGAACTTTCTAGGTAAAACAAAACAAATCTCCTGTTACTGTAGGGGATCCCTCAGGGTACTGCATTTGGCTCTCTTCTGTTTTCTTTGTATTTGTTGCCTTTAGATTAAGTTTTTCATGAAAATATCCTGTTTCATTGCTTTCCTGATGACCCTCTGTTGAAATGATAAGTTATTATGTTTACTTCCTGCAAAAACGTTCAATTGTGGATGGAAATAAACTTTCTGAGTCTTAATTATATAAAACAAATACTTAGTAGAACTTAATTTGTAGGCAGATCAGCTGCTGCAGTTATCTAAAATATTCAGGAGCAATTATTGATAATCTCTTAAAGCGGACAAAGAGATAAACTATATTGTTAATTCGAGCTTTCCTAACTGTATCATTTTAGTTATTAGTTAATCACTTGTTTTTGTGTTGATTGAAATGGCCTCTATACTCTGACCTTATATGATTTTAGGATGCTTGCAGCAACTTTTAATGAAATTATGGCCAATAACATTTTTTTCTGCCAATGATGTTGTCGCAAACCACAAGGGGGCTTCACTTACACCCAGATGACCAGATTTTTTGATTGAAAAAAATATGAAAAACATGGTATGTCTGAGCTGTTTATTCCGATTGTTGAACTATTATACTTGTTGATTCTGAGTAAAAGACTGGATCAAATGTAGCTCCTGTGTCGTCGTTCCTACAATTTAAAACTTCAGGCCTTGAAATAGCAAAAAAATATAAATGATTTGATAGCTTGCTGACAATTCTAAAAAGGATTTAGCCAGAGGAGCAAAAACATTTGACCAATGTTTATTGTGTTATATGGTTTTAATAAGAAAATCAAATGTATTGAAAACGGGATAAGTGTGATACTAACTATCTAACAGTGTCTGCATAGGTCACAGAAGCATTTCTGGATTATCAACACATGGATTTATCTACCAAATGCATTTCAGATAAATGTATTAAGTTCATCCATAATTATATTTAATTCAAATATTTTACTAAAGACTCTTAAGCTGCTATTATTTAATTTGTAGCCTTGGTGAAGGAATATGAGGACCACATTGTCCACTATACATATGTTTGAAGTGCAAAAGCAATTAAAAAATTAAATATTTAATTTCTAAGAGATGATTTTTCTGCATATGCATTTACATAATCCATTAACTTATTGGTAATTTTTTTATTATAACTCAATGAAACTAATGGCCAGTCAGTAAATTAGTACCGTAACTACTGATGTAAATATACTGAATAATATTTTGTTGTTGGTTAAAAAAAGCATTACAGTTTCAGCAAGTTATAATCTTATTGGCTTCATATCAATAAAAATGTTCAGAATTATTACACTATTCAGCAATATTCACCGGTTTGATAACCTTATCGGCTGCTACAGTCAAAGTGGAGCTTTTAAATTTAAAGCAAACGGTCAAAGAGCTTTTCTGCTCACTGCCTCTAAAGTGTAAAATAACATATCTCTGTTTTTTGTGTTGACTTTTAAACATCAGTTCTCCAAGATAATCAAAGTTATTCTTTTTAGAGTTACCCTTTTTGATTTTAATTGACTATTCAAATGCATGTCTTACTTATATCTGTGCTTCTACATTTACTGTTGTGCATTTCCTTTTATAGCAGGTACAGCAGTTCTATAGGTGTTGTTTTTAAATAATGTGTAGAAAGCAATTTGACCTTGGATCTTAATCATGGGAAAACATAGGAAACATAAATTAAGTCCAAATATTTCCATCCCAGATGAACTTTGCACAGACAGAGAAGAAAGAAATCCATGAACATGGTCACAGAATTAAACACCATCTCCATTTTCCCCACAGCATGCAATTCTGGCTAAAAAGTTTGTTGAGGTCATGACAAAGTACAACGAGGCTCAGGTTGACTTCAGGGATAAGAGCAAAGGAAGGATTGCCCGGCAGCTCGAGATCAGTAAGTAGCTGTTTATTCGTGATAAACAGGTAACAAGATCACAGAAACCAGGTTCACATCATTCTGGTTATGACTACAAAATCCATCTGCACTTTCAACAATATGTTTTACTGTGATTTTAACTTATTCATTTTGTTTCAATATACAAAGATCTCTTTTTTTGGTGCTTAGTGCTTACTACAACTATTGCAGATTTTAATAGTCCTGAAAAACTACAATATTAGGGTATTTTTTGAAAAAAACAAAAAGATATTTCTAAACCTTTAGACTGAAAGTCTCGGCTTCCGTTAGAATTACGGTAAACTGAGCAGTTTTCCACCACATTTCTGATTTTCTTTACCTTCTCCTCTGGTATTTCCAGTTTTAACCATTCTGTTTATTTATTCTGAGGATGACGTCAAATAAAAAATAACTAATTTGACACAGATTCTCCTAGTTTGTAATATGAAATAAATCTTCTGCTTTTTCAAAGTTACCAATTGGCCAACTTACAGTCATGTTTTTGGAAGGAAACCAGAGTATCAAGGAAAACCTTTTCATATGTACAGAGAAGAAACCAACTCAATGCAAAAAAATGTTTTTTATTCAGATTCTAACCAAGGACGTTATTGATGCAAGGCGACAGCGCTTTGATGCATTGGAGATTTAAGAAATGTGACAGTTCTCCACTTTGATGTGATTTAATGAACATGAAAAAAACCCAATCTGGTTTAAATTAATAATCTGCTGATGCAGAGTCAGTTAAGACAAAACCATCCATCTCCAATCTCTATGCTTTTCTATCAATCAATTATTGCGTCCTTAGTTATAACAAAGCGTTTGTTCTAGTCTATGTTTTCTGTTATATTTATGGACTGAAATAAAGTTCCTCGAGGATTTTAGTAGTGTTTGATCAGATTGAAATCCAATTAAATAATGAAACAGGGCTACCAAATTCACTTGATTTATAAAGGAATTTAAGATCAGATTTAACTACGTAGTACTAAACCTAGTACTGATTATTTTCCAGAATGTAGGTGTCTGCAAAGAGGGAAAAAGAACTGAAAATATAAATCTAAGACATTTAAGGATTTAGGGTTTAGCTCTGATGAAAAAACAAAAAGGTAATTAAAGGAAAATAATCGGTTTCTCCTCTGGCAGCTTAAGCCCATAGCAGCACCCCTACTGACGTAGCCCAGGATGACCTTTGACCCTACAAAGACTTTTTAATACAAAACTGTTTTCCATTTTATTTGTAGCGGGGAAGAAAACTACAGATGAGGAGTTAGAGGAGATGCTGGAGGGGGGCAATTCTGCTGTCTTCACTGCTGGGGTAAGACCTGTATGTCCTATAGGTCCAGTGTAAAACTCAGGAGGTCAAATGAGCCATTTCACTGAAAAGATCCCACTAAAATGGCTATGTTGAGTTAGTTCTAACTAACAATGGATTTTTTTACCATGTTCTGCTGAAGACACTAACATTCCCACAACACAAGCTGAGTTCTTGAAAGCTGTAAAATCCTGCTGTACAGCCAAACACTCCAGTATAAATGTACTCATCAATTATGATTTTGTACAGAGCATATGTGCAACATCAATAATAAATTATTTCCTCTAAGGTTAAGCCAATTAAAGCTTCTATACTGATGCTTCACAGAGCCAGGTTGTTCTGCAAGAGATTCCATTTTAGTTCACAGAATATCATTAACTATACTGGGTTTACTGTTGTGACCCCTGTTGCCTATCAGATTTATTTGATAAATTTGTGTTTAAAGACAAGGGCAGAGTTGCTGGCAAAGCTGATCCTCTAACTAGGTGTAGCAAAAAGCTAGAATGAACAACATAATACATTCAGCATGTCTGGCTTCCTAAATAAACAAATATATTTATATACTGATCATCAGAACATGCAAAAGGCTAGAAGGCTACAAAAACTGAATTAATCATATCAAAAGCTGACTGTGCGTTGTTTGTGTGTTTTTATTTAGCACATTTTTAAAGGGAGGTTTTGAGCTATACTACAAGAAATGCTTGAGGTCATTGTGGTTAGGGCCCTATCAGACATTGCTGATTTAACCAGTGTATGCCCAAGGTCTCAGAATCTCCTAAAAGGCTGACATGCGCTGAGATTTCTATGTATTACTTCAAATTTTTGCATATACATAGAGTATTCATAACGAGTCCAGAACTTATGTCCAACGACAGCCTAACGTATGCATAATCCACAGCAGCGTGATGCCTATGAAATGATGCACAATCATCATTTCATGGGCATCACAAAGCATCAGTTAAAGCTTCTCCCCTCAGGAGGCGCCTGCTCTGCATAAAAAGATGTCTTTGATCGCAGTATTTACTGCTCACCCCAAAAAATTAGAATAAAGAAAAAGAAAGAAAGTAGGTTTTTGGTGTCAGCAGATTGAGCGTCATGTCTGCTTGGAAGTTTGTTAGTGGTGAGCATGAAACGCAGGGAGAATCCATCAGACTCACCTTCTGGTTCAAAACTGAGCTGGAATTTATGGCCCACATATTGCAGACGCTGCCTTAAGTCGGGAAATTTAGAGCATACATACTTGCTGTATGTCGTGCTCATAACTTATACCAAACATACCCATAACTTATCCAAAATATGCCAGCGTTTTTGCCTGATTTTTCATATGTTTTCTAATTCACGTATACTCGTCTAAATCATCAAGGTGTGACAGGGGCTTAAGAAGGGGGCATAGGTACGATGTAAAACAAAGATTCTTTTTGTCCCAAAGGTATTTACAATGTAAAAGGCCTTCGGCTCAGGTGCGATCACTATTTGGAGATGAAGCACAATGGTGATACAAAAGAAGATCCTCAACATCTCCACCAGGGACGCCAACAAATTTATCAGCTTCAATCACAGTCTGCTGGATTCCTATTGTTTCATCTCAACCAACACAACTTGTCTATGACAGGAAAGACCAACAGACCATATCAGAATATTCAATTACTTTCATTTTCAACAGTTAGAGACTGACTGTGTTTGCTTCTCCCAAAAGCCAAAAGACTGTCCTAGTTGTCTGCCTGTTTTTATAGCAGTCTAACATTTAGTCTCTTTCTCCTTCCTCAGATTACAGAGTCAAAGATCAACCAGCAGGCCCTGAATGAGATCGAGGCTCGTCATAAAGACATCATGAGGTTGGAGAGCAGCATTAAAGAGCTCCATGACATGTTTGTTGATATCGCCATGCTGGTGGAGAACCAGGTAAACATCAAAACCATCAAAAGTTGCTCTCAAATCTCTCATCAACAGGTCGCACTGACTCAGTATTAGCCTGCAGTAGTTACAGATTTAAATACTACACAGAGATATTCCAGCCATACAGCTCAACTCTGCTCAACTTCTTTTTCTGAACCAATGAACCTAAAATGGCCATCGAACATTTAAATTCAGAGTAACTACAGATGAAAGCTGCAGCATCTCACTAAACCATATTTCTTCTCATTGTATATATATATGTATATAGTTACTGTACCAGGTATCAAATGGTAAATTGCACATTATGCATTGCACAAGTTAGTGCCATTGTAGTGTGGCATAGTAGAGTCTGGTGGCATCAGGGATGAATGACCTGCGGTGGCGCTCATTTCCAGGGTGTAAAAGTCTTTGACTAAAGGAGCTGCTCAGCTCCTCTAAAGTCTGGTGCAGAGGGTGGAAGGTTCTTTCCTAACACATGACTTTTCAATAAGATAGAGAAATGTTTATAATTTCATGCAATTTGAGAAACTTACTCTGACATATTGTCAGATTTATGCACATTTCAGTTTGATGCTGATATCAGCTACTGAGTCTCACTGTGCTCTCTGTTTTTAAACCTCCAGGGAGGAATGATTGACAGAATAGAGAGCAACATGGACCAGTCTGTGGGGTTCGTGGAGAGGGCAGTGGCTGACACCAAGAAGGCTGCCAAGTTCCAACAGGAGGCGCGCAGGGTGAGTTCATGCCCATTATTATTCACTGTTAGCAGGAAACTGTTCAGAATGACTGATGGCGGCGGGCTGCAGGGAGAGGCTTAGGAGCTGGACTGAGATCATTATGGGATGAACACTTCAGCCTTTGTGTTGCTCCACTCAGTCTGTGAACCGCTGGCCTCTCTGCTGCCACACATCCTGAAAACCAACATAACTGTCAGATCAGAAATAAAGCAGGAATGTTTTTCTCTTTTACTGATTTATATTACCGACTTCCTGATTATCCTTTTCTTTTTTTCCTACAGATCAATGTTCCCTACCGTCCTTAGTGTCTAGTGACACTGAGCCCGCTCCATCCTAAAACAAACATTTCCAAACTTTTAAACTCGCATTTTAACTTTCCAGCTGTCTCAGCAGAAACATTACCTTAATCTGCATCCATTATCTAGACATCCTGAACCTTTTGAGCAGTAGGAGAAGCACCTCATGAGCTTCTGAGCATCTGAGGCGCTTCAGAAGCAGCAGCTGCTGTAGTTGTATAATTGAACTTTGCGCCGAGAGTAGCAAAGATGCTTCAGCTGCACGTCAGAAGTAAACTTGTACAAGCATCAAAAATGAAGCAGCAGGTGTGTTTTTGCCGCTTCTGCTGCTTCTACTCTGAACGTAGCATTATAGCAGCAGTTATACCAACATTGTATAAAAAAATATGTAAACATTTTGCATAAAAAAAAAAGAAAAGGTTTTTGTCCGTCAATATGCTCTATGCAGAACTTCTCACGTGGAAACGTTTTAGTTTCACCTGGCTACCCAATTATTAATTGATTAATCAGAAAAAACATTAATCGATTTGCAAAATAATTGTTAGCTGCAGCCTTAATGCTCACTATTAAAGCCAACCATAGGGAGACCTTAGATGACACAGCTAGACTGTGGGACAGGCTGGTGGATTAAAGCACAAACAGAGATTTATATGGAGAGAATGTTGTTACATTATTGTTGGAAAGAGGAAGTTTAATAAATGAAAATAAAAAAAGAAATCCAGAGATGAGAATTTAAAAGACTTTTTATTTCAGCTTAAAAAAATTTTTTTTAATTTAACTTTGCAGTTTTCAAAATTTAGAATTTTTTCAAATTACTGTTTTGCGGTTGGGTATTATGAATAATTGCACCCTTCATGTCTGGAAGGGGAGTTTCCTCTGGAGGGAGGAGCAACGATGCATTTCTATTGGTCAACAATGATATAGACAAAAACAATCTTTATGGGAGTGAATCATTAAAAAAATAAAATTTGAAAAGAACACAATCTTTGAAACTCAGTCTAAAAAAGACACATTTTGAAACAAAATTTGAAGTTTTTCAAGGTTCATTTTTGGATTAAATAGATTTTAAAATATCATTTAATAAACATGGTCTCTGTAGCAACAACTGGAACAAGATTCACTGGAGATTTATTCAAAATAAATAAACAGGCAGCCAAAAGTTTGCACTCCCCCCTCAGGCAGGGTTGTTTAGAGGATTATTATCATTATAACTATATCTAGGGATCGTCTCAGGTGTTCACCAGATGAAGCTCATTGAGAAAATCAAAAGATTTTTTTTAAAAATATGAAAGATTTATTTTTTTTTTTTACTTTTTTGCAATATATCTATCATTTTCATAGTATTTATCTTATAGTATATTTTTAGGGTTTTGAAGTCTTCACTCCATACTGCTCAGGTCAGCTGGTCTGACATCAGAGCAAAGTTTAAACATTAAAGATCCAGATAAACCAGATTGGTTACCAGATGTCAAAAGGAAAAGAAATGAAAAGTCAAGCAGACAGAAGTAGGGTTCAGATTTAGGAGCAAGTGAAGGAAATGTCAATCAAAGGAAACAGCTTTCTTCTTCTCTGGTTTTAACTCAGGCTGTATCTGTTTTACTCCAGCTGTCTTGTTAACCAAACTGATTCCCTCTTTTCTCCAGAAACAAATGATGATCTTCTGCTGCTGCGTGATTCTGGCCCTCATCCTCGGCTCCTTTGTCTACAGCTTCTTCAAATAGAGATCTCTGTCTGAGGCCACTGAGGCCCACTTCAGCAGGAAACAGGGGAACGCTGTTAAAGGACTCTGCTCAGTGTCGCTCAATTTAAAGAAAGAAAGGGAAATACACGGGTATAAAGCATTACTTATTTTTGATCAATCATTTATATTTAATTGTCTTTATAAGCTTATGTCAACCTTCCTAACCAGGGGTTGTCTCACCACAGTAAAACATCCACTGTTATATCTAAGAAAATCCTTCTTCCAAAAAAAAAAAAAGATCTTTGAAAGTTAAATGGACGGATTTATTCATAACATTATTTATCAACTCTTGCAAATCTTAAAATAAACTGGATCTAACCATAAAACTGTTAAACTAAACCATTTCCAAGTCACAGCATTCCTCCTTTAACAATACTCCAGATTAGGGCAACTGATTGCATTTGCAATTAGTTACAATTTAAGAGGCACAATTTTTTTTATCGTACTGTATTTAATAATTAAAAGGCCCTAAATTTCCCACTCCAGCCCTTTGGCTGATGCGACCCCACAAAGCTCTCAGTGTCACTTTACTGCGATTCACAACATGGAGTTCATCATAAGTATGGAGGCCGCTGTTTATTTCTCTTTAGTCCAGTTTGTGAGCTGGGATCTGGAAGCAAACTGTTCCTAGCATTATGCTATTGGCCAGAGTTCATGAAATGATTCCTATAACACAGATATCAACTCCTTAAAGCCAGCAGGTTTAAGTTCTCTAATGTAACCTCTTAGTGAGTTAGAATTATTGGTATGAAATTAAAATAGATTTGAATAAGTTTATTATATATATGTTTAACAATATAACTTATGGGTTTTTTTCTAGACGACTGCATCATTGCCTTGAGGCTTGATTTCTACTTGTTGTGGGTCTTTGTTTTATTGTGTTTTTATGATAAAGCTGTGAAAATGAAATCATTTTAAGCATATATTATTGTGCTTAATGCACCTCTGTTCAGAGCTTTTATGGCAGCCCCCTTCAGCAGTGATGATCGACTGGTTCATGTTTGGATATGAACCTCCTGCTGCTCCTGCTGAGCTTCTTTTAAGTGTGAAAATAAGCCTTAATGGACGGGTAATCTGGTCAGGGTGCAAGCCCGTTCTCTGGGTCAGTCTAGTTAATTAAAAAACAAAAAACATGAAATAATCTGATTTGAAAACAAACATTAGTGAAACAGGTTGGACATGAAACAGCTAAAGCCTATTTAACATTAGCTCAGTTCTTCTGTTGTGATTGAAGCAGTGTTAGCTTTTCCTACAAAGAAACTGTGTTTTTGTGTCCTTGTTAAGCTTTAATCAGTTAAGGAGGTTTAAATAAAGTAGAAATTTTTCTCTTGTATAAATTTGTCCCTTTCTTTTTTAGATTACAAAAGAAGAAACATTTTTGTTTGTCAGTCCATCTCAATAAAAAATTATCTTTGGCGTTGCCTCCTTTTCAACATATTGGACTAATATTACTGATCCCGTCTGGCTCTTTAATGACATTTGGGTATTTGGCTAAATATTTTCAGCTTAAACAGACATTTATGTATTTCAGTCTTTAGACAAAAGCAGGATAGCGCTGTCTCCGGCTTGCCGTAGGTCAGATCTACCTATTTGAAAGACAAGCCTCTCCAACCAATCACAGCAATCCTGCAACACAAGCCAGCCAATCAACGGTTCTGATAGAATGATGACGTTGCGTTTCTATCAGAACCACCCACTTCCTTGTTGGGCTGAAGCATGACTTGGATGTGAACCCTGGCAGCAGCAGCAGCAGCAGCAGCAGCAGCAGCTCAGAGGCTTCTCCGCCTGCCGCATCGCTGCTCCCGTTCTGAAGGGAGGGGCCGCTCTCTCTCACCATGGGGGTAAGCGCCTCTACAATCCATGGATTCCCAAGTATCTAATATGACTGATGGCTAATTTTTACTTGGTGATTAAGGCGGTGTTGACGATGTGTCGCATCGTCACCTGGTTGGCTAGCCTTCCGATTGATAGCTTGTTCATCCAGCCAATAATGACAGTGGAAATGATAGCCAATGAGATGCGAGCTCTGAGCACCAGTGTTGTTCTACTCGTCCAATCACCGGTCACGCTTGTCTCATGGCGAGCGTTGCCACTATCAGCCAATAAGATTCTCGTTAGCTGATGCGTGATTGGTCCAGAATGAGTTGGTGGGTGGGATCTAGGATTGTTATGCGATGGAACGGAAAATGGCGGCTTTTGGAGACGCTCGCATCTTTACGCGCTGTGGAGTTCCACACAGGGCTAACGTTTTTGGCTTTTAATGAGGTTAAACTTGTTTTTATGCGGATATATGCACCCCGAGGACACGGCGGGGTTCCGGTCTGAAGTTCCTTAAACTCTGGAGACCTAACGGGATTCTGCTAAGAACAAAGCTCCGGTTGGTCCTGAATTTAAAGAAATTAGTCAAACTAAAATAATTTCTTTTAAATTCTGGTCAGTAATTTAGACGCTTTTTTGGGACGAGTCGTAACAGCTTTTCAACTATTAGCACTTCTCTGTTTTGTTTCTCCGCCTCGTTAATTCCCTTTAAATCAGAGCAAAGCAACGGTCCACCGGTCCCCGCCTTTCTGTTTACTATCAAAGAGCCATGTGGCCCCACGGCGCAGGATAGAGGGCTGCTGTGGCCCCACGGCGCAGGATAGAGGGCTGCTGTGGCCCCACAGCTCTGGCTCCTTATCTGTAGAGAAAGTCCCAGGGTTCCCAGTGAATATGGATGATTCAAAGCCACGCTACAGCAAAAGGCTGGTAAGTTCATCAGCCTCCAGATGCCGGAAGTGAAGAAGGGAAGCTCCTGATCACATTGCATCATTTGGCATGGATATTTATATTAATCTGGATTTAAACTGTTCTTATATTGTTATTCAGCATACTGCTTAAAGTAGAGGTTTTTAAAGTTACTTTGCTTTTCTAGTTGCATAACTAGTTCTGTTTTGGTAAAAACCCCGGTTTCTAGTTTCCTGTTGTTTTTGTCTTTTGGGCTGAAATCTAATCTTGAGACACTTTTCCTTCCGCTGAGTTTTGTTCTATCAGGGATTTCCCAAAACAACCTTCTGTTGATCCCATACTGCTATTTTAAAGTTGTATGGAAATCATTGATAATCAATTTGGGATTATCAATAAGTTATAGAAGGATATATAGCATTGAGTTTACAGCTGTGTCCTCCTCGGTAATGAAATGTTTGAAGGTATTTCCCACTTCAAACCAGATTTGTGCTGCTCCTGAAGTCCTTCATGTTTCAGGCTGTTCTTTCACTGCCAGTATCCAGCATAACAGGCTTCTGCTTCTACGACGTTCTTCAAAACGACCATCAGGAATCTGCTGCTGCTCAGCAGTGGAATCTTAATCTTTATGCTGCTTTAAAGTAAATGATTTCCGTCATGAGGAAATTTGAAGTCCAGCAGCTGGCCTACATGCTGTCATACTGGATTAGAGCTCGGTCTGGGATTAGCACTCTCATAATCTGAGAGGTCTCGTTTCCTCTGGGATAGATGGGTTCATTGTATCCTCAGTCTCCTCTGGTCTCGGTGTTACTGAATCAACAGACGTCTCTTTTTATTGCATCTTCTCTTAAAAGTTTCCTACTAGGGCTGAAACAATTAATTAAATTAATCGTGATTAATCAATTAGTGAAATCGCTGTCGACTAATTTAGTAAATGATAAATCGTTACCTGGAGTAAGACTCTAAGACATGTCTTTAGCTGACAACGCGACCAAATTAGAGCAGCAGTTATATCAAAATTGTAAAATTAATAAACAGCTTTCCTTTAAGATTAAAAAAATGTTTTCATCTGGCAATATGCTCTATCTAGAACTCTTCAAGTACAGCTTCCAAAAAAGCTACCAAAAAAAACAATCCACTGGACTTTGATTCTAAGTTTAAAGACATTTCTGTTCCAATCAGGAAGCTTTTTCAATTCAAAATGTCAGAAATGACGTTTAGTTTGAGGCTTTATAGCGTGGACCAAAACAAAGCCTTGTTTGAAAACATGTAATATGAACCGGAATTGGATCTCTCAATCCACCTGTCTTCTTTAAGGACCAGAATGTTCACATTTTGGACAAAGAAGATAGGTGGTTTGAGAGGGGTGTGAGTGAAGTCATTTATGTTAAGAAAAATCAACCATTAACAGAGAGGGTGGACTCAGGTTTCATCTTTCAGAAATCTACAATGCAGTGATAGAGTTGATTCCTTCCTGCTATCATTGCAGCCCCCACCCCTTTACAGGGGAACAGATGACCTCGCCTGTTCAGCCAGACCAACAATTCCCTTTAACGACCCCCCTTTCAGAGACATAGACAGGTATGGGGCATTACAGGTTAACAAAAGAAACCAAACAACCCCCATTTCAAAGGGGTGGACCCGTTTGTTTGTTTCAGTTTGCATGTTTCCTAAACAAAAACAATGCTTTGTATTTGGTCCACTATATAAAGCCTCAAACTGAATGCTATTCCAGACATTTTGAAAAAGCTTTCTGGATGGGAAGCGAAGCGTCTTAAAACACTTGTTTTTTTACTTCTGTAGAAAGTCTTCTTTAAGGAACCTTTGGCTATCTTGATTATTTATCGAAAAATAACCAACAGATTAATCAATTTGCAAAATAATC
>NW_015151688.1:138085-143591 GCF_000732505.1 Cyprinodon variegatus
TTAGTTTTTTTCTCCTTCCTTATTGCGTTTTCTCCACATCAGCGGGCCGGAACTAGAAGACGTTACCATGACGATGGCATCTCTGATGAGGAGATCGATGGAAGGAGGACGTTTGACTTGGAGGAGAAAGTCAGCAGCGAAAGGTTCAGTTCTGACCGGATCGTCCGCATGGAAGGAAAAGGTATGTGTGGACCGTAGGCGTGTCGTTTCTAACAGTCATCAGACCTTCATCCAGCCCGTCTCTGTCTGCTCCTCCTTGTTTAACAGACTTCACTTATGAGTTCGTCCAGAGAGGAGGCCTGAGGGACCCAATCCTGTTTGAGAAGCCTGATGGCCTGGGTCTGAAGTAGGAACAGCCTCTGTTTACATCCTCTTTCTGATCATGGTGGCAAACAGAAGCTAATCTGTCAACTGAACCTCGGTCTGTTTCTCTGCAGGATGCCAGAACCGGACTTCAGTGTCAACGACGTCAAGACGTTTGTTGGTAAGATTTTTACCGGCAGTTATTGGTGGCCATATTGTCCTTTTAGTTCCCTCCCTGTCTCCAGTCAGACGGTCTGTAATTCTAAATGCCGTCTCTGACATCAGATGACCTCTAACCCCCCCTCAGGTTCCAGACGCATGATAGATGTGATGGATGTGAGCACCCAGAAGGGGACAGAGATGTCCATGGCCCAGTGGACGCGTTACTACGAGACTCCTGTGTCTCAGAGAGATAAACTCTATAACGTCATCAGTCTGGAGTTCAGCCACACCAAGCTGGAGAATCTGGTCAAGAGACCCACCACGGTGCGTCATGGATCCCAAAGCTCCCTCATTTAAGCCAGCCTGGTTGTTCCTAAATCGGTCCTCTGACTGTGTTTGTAGGTGGAGCTCATAGACTGGGTGGACAACATGTGGCCTCGTCACCTTAAAGAGAGACAGAGGGATTCAACCAACTCCATCAATGACATGCAGTACCCAAAGGTCCAGAAGTAAGTCCACTCCCTCCTCTCCAGCAGTTATAACCCAGACCCCTCCCTCCTGACCCGTCTGACTCCAACCACAGGTACTGCCTGATGAGTGTCCAAGGCTGCTACACAGACTTCCACATCGACTTTGGAGGGACGTCCGTCTGGTACCACATCCTGAAAGGGAGGAAGGTAGGAACAAAATCCACTGAAGGAATCCGAACAGCTGGGATCTAAAACCACATGAAGACGGGCTGTTGGTATGTAAATGTTAATAGAAAGAGTTTTTGTGTTTTAGGTGTTCTGGTTGATCCCTCCTACGGATCCAAGCCTGGAGCTCTATGAGAACTGGGTTCTGTCTGGAAAGCAGGGAGACATTTTTCTGGGAGACCGAGTGTCTGACTGTCAGAGGATCGAACTGAAGCCGGGCTGTACCTTCATCATCCCCTCAGGTATGCTAAGAGCTGAACGAGTCTGACGCGGTTCTGTTTGAGATGAGGATAATGCTGATTAAACCCTCAGGTTGGATCCATGCCGTCTATACCCCCGTGGACTCCATGGTGTTTGGAGGAAACTTCCTGCACAGCTTCAACATCCCCATGCAGCTGAACATCTGTAACATAGAGGACAGAACGCGGGTAGGTTCTGATGCCGTCTCTGGATCCGTTAGAAAGCAGGACAGGGTCTAAGTCCTCCTCTCACCTGTGCTGCAGGTTCCTATGAAGTTCCGCTGTCCCTTCTTCTATGAGATGTGCTGGTACGTGCTGGAGCGCTACGTCTACAGCCTAACGAAGACCTCTTACCTCACACCTGAGTTTCAGAAATACTCTCTGGGTACAGGTATGTAGACACACACAATGAATACAGCTTTCTGAAAATGTTTACAGATTATCCAGCACCAACCCAGGATTCATTGTGTCCTTGAACTCATTAAAAGTTTATGAATATAAATAATAAGACGTTGGAAATGCCTGATTGGTT
The DNA here is from genome assembly GCF_000732505.1 of Cyprinodon variegatus. Taxonomy (NCBI): domain Eukaryota; kingdom Metazoa; phylum Chordata; class Actinopteri; order Cyprinodontiformes; family Cyprinodontidae; genus Cyprinodon; species Cyprinodon variegatus. The sequence goes on from NW_015151688.1 coordinate 140,017, forward strand.
AGCTTAGCTCTGTGTTTCCTGTTAGGTCAGAGAGGCTAGCAGTGGCGTAGTAGAACATACTTTGTCGTTTTTCTGTCTTTTCACGGTTGAGTTGGTTTTAAAATTCAGATTGTTAAAGAAAGAATGCTGTAGTGGTCAGATGAGCCAAAAAAAAAGGCCCTTTCTCAATCCATTAGAACGCGAGTACGGACTCGTGTCCTCGCCAACTATGTTCTTGACAATAATGCAGGAAAGTCTGGACTCGGGGAGAACGGGAGCATGCAGGGTAAATCTGGCGTACTGATGACATCACCAGATTCAAAGTTAGGCTGGAGCTGCATTTTACCTCCTGTTCTTAATAATCTCTAGGTAATAATAAATTCTGACTTTTTTTAATTTAGTGGGGGAATAATAATGAACACAGTCAGATAAACACAAATCAAATTAACATTTTGCCAAATTAATCATCAGAAAAACTCGCCATCATAGTCAGCGGTCCTTCACAAACGGCTATGGAGAGAGAGGGCTGCTGCAGACGGGCTGCAGTTAACCTTGGAGCTTTGCTGGTTGCTGCGATCATCTCAACATCAGAATATTTTCTTTAAATTATGCACTAAATGAGTAAATGGGGCATATAGTGGAGATTAAAGTATAATATTCTCGCCTCAAATTATCTTAAAACCTACTTTTATTGAACAACAGCAACAGAAAAGAGAACTTTTAACTTAATACTCTGAGCTCTGTGAGCGATCCATTGGAAGCTGCTGCCGCAGTGCATGCTGGGACAGCTGCCAGTCTGGAGAACAGACAAGTCTGCTCTGATGCATGCTGGGTAAAGAGGAAGGGGCTAGAACAACATCCGGGGACTTAGTCCGTTCTCAGTCTGTTCTAGTGAATTGGAACAGCACCAGGGCTGAGGCTGGTGACGTTTCACGAGCACACAAGAACGCACAAGTACACATAGCGAGAAACGGCCAAACATTCCGGATTCTGTTAGCAGTTGGAGGCTCTTTGGGTTTATCTGTGAATTGAACAGACTGGCAGATTGTCAGATTTATCACAATCAAAACAGGTTTTTGAGTTTTTACAGCACTAGTGGCTTGTTTTTTTCGACAGTAGGCTGACAGTAAAGTCGCTATGAAAGAGGGGAAGAGACATGCAGTAAAGGATCACAGGTCGGATTAGAATCGACGTCAGCCACGTCGAGGACTAAGGCCTCTGTTCCTGGGTCGTGTGCGCTAACCACTGCGCCACCTGCTCGCCCAGGCGACTCCATCTTTGCCTTAGCTATAACATTAGCCTAAGAGCAGCCAGAACCACCCAGGTCTGCTAGCAGCACTGTGAGCTAGATCACACTTAGCATCTACCTCATTAAAAAAAAGGTCTGACATACCCTGTCTGTTAATGATAGATCTACATCTCTTTTCATTAGAAATCAGACGTTTCATAATTACGCTTTTTTAATGCAGTAACCTAATAGGTTCTTGTTTAGTTGTTTCTTCTAAATGACTTTAATAATGTGTACCAAAATATTTTTTGTTTATTCAGTCAGTTTTTAATTCATTTAAAAGAATAATATCTTGAAATATAATGATGTAGATTTTTTAAACTAGCCTTATTGTTGCTGCTTCCTCTCTCACTGAGGGCAGACATGCAGATAGTTTGCTGTTTATGTTCTGGGCTGTTTTAAACAAATAAAATGATTGATTCAGTAAAATCAGTGGGTCTCGTTTGGTTTAGCTCGTGAGCTGCAGGAGGAGGGTTCTGGTAAGAACGAAGAGCCTTCAGGCGCCCAGTCGGAAAAGTCCCCATCCAAAGTCCATTTGACTCCCCTGGAGCTGGAGGGGCTGTGGAGTCTGATCGGCAAACTGGAGACGCTGCAGTCCAACAAGAAGTGCGTTCCAGCTGGAATCCAGAACGCCTCCACGCTCATGACGCACATCAAGGTAACGTCCACCACTTCCTCTTGACCGCTCTGTTTGAACTGATGACTGATTATCTGCTTCTTTGTGTTTTTGTGCTGCAGGCTCTGCTGAAGGAGCACGCTAATGACAACCCTAAACTGGCGTACACTGGGAAACCCATCGTCAAGTGGCCGCCCAGGGTGAGCCTTCCTACAGCCAGAAACTCTGTAAAATAAGAACAATTACAGTCCAGGAACTGTTTACAGTTTTCCTTTGCCTCCTTTTGTTAGCTAGAAGCTGCTGTTGCTTCTAGCTAACAAAAAGTAAGCTTCTCAAAATTCAGTCATGAGGGAAATTATTGAATTATGCTACATTCAGACCCCACGCTGCTAAAACAGCTGGTTTACATGCAAAGTGTATGGTTAACACGCAGCAAAAGGTCTTGCAGTGCCTTTCTAGCAGTAGGAGCAGCGCTTCTTGAAGCAGCTGAAGCTGAGCATCATGAGCTTCTGAGCATCTGAGGCCAGGACGTGCTGCACAAGCAGCAGCTTCTGGAGTTGGAAAGAAAACCTGCATCTGAAGTTAAAGATGTTTCATCCTATCTGCTCCTTTCTCTGCTTCTATAACAGTTTAATCTTTCTGTTTCTAAACCAGCCCTCATGGTATCAGCCGCCGCCGCCGCCTCCTCCTCCCCCACCGCCACCAGCCCCTCGTCCTAAACCACCCTCAGCAACCACCGTCCAGCGTCCTCAGAAACCCGCCTCCATGTCTTCACTGAGGCGGCGCCGAGTCAGGTAACCAAGCTGACGGAAACGTTTCTGTTTGACGGTTAGAGTCGGGTCGGTTGCTTTACAGAAATGAAGGTTATCTCTGAAGATGCAGAACATTTCCATCTGTGTTCAGGCTTCATGATGATGATGATGATGATGATGGTTGCCTTGTATTTCCCTGCAGATGTAAGCGCTGTGAGGCCTGCATTAGGCCAGAGTGTGGAGAGTGTAACTTCTGCAGAGACATGAAGAAGTTTGGAGGACCAGGGAAGCTCAAGCAGACCTGCGTGCTGCGGCAGTGCCTCTCAGTAAGCAGCAGGCGGCCTTTTAGGTTCATAAATGGAGAAATTAATCTTCATTTGTACCTCAAACCATCTACAGAAGAAGAGAAAACCTGGTTGTTCTCTACTTTACTCCATTGTTTGACCTTTTCTCTAAGAAACTTTAATCCTGAACAACAATCGGGTAAAAATGTCTATTTTTTTCTGTACCTGCCTGAGAAAAGCAGCTCATACCAGAATAGAGCACCTCTCCCCCCAGAAGCATTGATGACTGCGTCTCTGTAGATAAGCGTGGTTTAGGTGGTGATTCTGAGCATCATGTCTGGTTCCTCTCTGTCTGCATCAGCCGGGCCTTCCTCTGTCTGCTGTGTGTGAGATCTGCAAAGAGCCCAATCAGGAGGAAACTGGAGACCCTTCCCTCACCCTGATGGAGTGTTCCAGCTGTGCCCAGATCGTCCATCCCGCCTGCCTCACGGTACGTCAGGAGGTTCCGCTTTGGTTTGGAGTTAATAAGATCATTATTTATCCCTCTGCGGGTAACCTGGAGCGGTCTGCGTTCTACGACATCATCAGGTCTCAGAAACTAAAGGCATCAGGCTAGAACTGGGTAATATATTGAAGGAAATATCCGGTCAGCAAGG
>NW_015151688.1:144694-147895 GCF_000732505.1 Cyprinodon variegatus
CTTAGCCCCTCAGAGCGGGTGCTATTTAATATGGAGCCTCATCATTTAAGCTTTACAAACAGACAATAATAACTTAACATCAATTCTTAAATGAACATAAAGTCTGTGCAAAGATGCAAGGATGGATAATGTGTTTGTGCTGTTTAATTGCTGTTAAGAGGTGCAGTTTTACTTATGTGGGCTAAAACAATTAGTTGTGATTAATCAGTGATTGAAATAACCAGTATGGTAATAGAACTAAATACAGAGTAATGATGCACAGACCCTAAAACATGACATCCACTGAGGGAATAACGTCCCTACAGCAGCTATCAGGGCAAAACTCTGCAGATATAAACACGTGGAATCAATGGCCGTGTCTCAATTCATTAGAACAAGAATACGGACTCGTGTTCTCGCCAAGTATGTTCTTGAGAAGAACACAGGAAAGTGTGGGGAGAACGGGAGCACTCAGCATAAATATGGGTCAATTGGAACAGAAGCATAGTGATGACATCACCATCTCCTGTTATTAATAGTCTCTAGATAATAATGAATTGTGACTTTTTTCATTTAGTGGGGGAATAATAATTAACACAGTCAAATGAATGAATGAACACAAATGAAATGAACATTTTACCAAATAAAACAAAAAAAGTCAGAGGCCATCAGAGGCAGCGGTCCTTCACACACGGCTATGCAGAGAGAGTGCTGCTGCAGACGGGCTAACGTTAGCCCTGGCTGCTGTTAGCTTTTGAGCTCCGCTGGTTGCCGCGGTACACTCAACTTGGGGGGGGGGGGAATTTTAATTACTCATTAAATCAGTTAATGGGCCATATAGTGACACGTAAAAGTATAATGTTCTCACCTCAAATGATCTTGAAATGTACTTTTATTGAACAACAACCAACTTAGTAACTTAATACTCTCTGTGAGCGCTAACCTGGAAGCTGCTGCTGCTGCAGTGCATGCTGGGATAGCTGTCAATCTCATATCACATAGATGCAGTTGTTCCATTATAGGTTTGACCTCCAACTGGTGTCTGAAGGACAAACATGTTCTTTATTCAACAGATCCAAACAACAGAATTTACATTTGCTTTCATTAAGACTTTTAAACCAACCAAGCCTTGATGTCACCAAGACAATGGAGGAAGGTTGTCAGGGAGACGCTAGCAGTGGTCCTCACAGGGAAACTGTAGGGGTGAAAGGATAGAACCCTGAGGGACGCCACAGTAAAGCTGTTGCTCTGTTAAATAAAAACCTGATGAAGCTGAAGTTTCTGAGCCTGCGTCTTTCCTCCCCTCATGTTCAGAAAAGGAAATCCTCATCTCTGCTTGACGCTCGGATCGCAAAGATCTACAGACGCCACCTCCACAGCCAGGATGGGGAGGACTCTGCCAGTGACGACGATAACTGTGGGTTTGGGTCAGAACATGAAGCTGAAGCCCCTCGTTAATCCGCTGTAGGTCATGTTGATCTTTTCTGTCTCTGCAGCGTCCCACAGAAGGAGATTGGCTCTCTCTGCTCACGGAGGCGGCCACATGTCCAGGAAGGCGTTCGGTGCCAACAGGAGAGGTCTGCTGCGGGGCGGCCTGTCCCACAAAGGGAGCAGAGGGGGGCTGGGGGCGGGCGGCTCCATGTCGGGCCTCAGACTAAAGAGGGGCGTGGCCATGAGGGAGGCGGGGCGGAGAGGCCGGGTCAGACTCCGCGGAGGCTCCAGGATGCAAAGGAGGGGCGACGACTCAGAAGAGTCGGATGACGATGAAGACGATGATGATGACGACGACGACGATGATGACGATTATGATGAAGAAGAAGGCGAGAGCGAGGAAGAAAAGGAATATCTGCGGCACAAACACAGGAGACGCAGGAGGGACTACGATGAAGACGAGGATAGCGAAGGGCAGGACTACGACCCTGAAGAAGAGGAGGTGGACACCGCTGAAGATGAAGAGCTGAAAAAGGAGGAGGATGAGGAGGAGGACGGTCGCTGGGATTCAGACCCAGAACCTCCGGTTCTCCTGGTGTCCGACCTGAACGACGAGCTGCTGAGCGGCTCCTACCTGACGGTCACCCTGCAGCAGCCTCACAGAACCAAGAGCCAGTCAGGTGAGCAGACCCACACTCTGGGGCCGGTCCTCTTCAGGGACCCAGGTAACAGTCCTTTTTCAGGGACCCAGGTAACAGTCCTTTTTAGGGACCCGGGTGCCGCTTCTGGTCTGGGACCCTGTTTTTTTTTTTCTTTTTTACTCTGCACCACTCAGCATGAATCCAACATGACTGATTAGTTTTTCCTGTAGTTCTGATCCAGATGAATTCCTGGCGAAAGCTCCGCCAGTTAAGTAACACATTAAGCTTAATCAGCATCATTAATGATGACCACGGGTCGATGGACCGACTACAGCTCACCTGTGGACATCTGCTTTACAGTGTTAGCTCCCCGCGGCTAAGCTAGCTGCTTCCTGGAGGGCCAGGTCAGCGAGGCGCTGCTGTTCAGGCAGCTGAACTCATGAGGATAAATCATTGGAAACAAAAAACTGCTTTAGAACAGAAACAGGAGAATTAATGAAGAGCAGAAGCTCCATCATGAAAACCCTTTAATGATCAAAGTGTCTCTGAGCTGGATGATCTGAGCAGGTTGAGCCCAGCAGGCCACGCCCACAGACAAGGAGCTTCAGCATTGTCTGTGTTGTTGCTGAAAAGCTTGATTTGGAACAAACCAGCTGAACCAAGCAGACCTGAATTAGATCCGATCGCAGAGCCACAACTTGGGATCGGATCAGAACATCCTCATCATCCTGCATTAGTTTCAGGAATCCGATCTCCACCATGGCCTCATTATTGGGTCAATAAGCTTCAGATGACTTTAACTGGACCTCTGCTTTATTCTTCAGCTTGTGCAGAAGTCTGTCATGTTTAGACCTGAACCCTGGAGGTTGTTCCAACCCGTGAGCTTCCTGTCTGCTCTGTTCAGGCTCCATCGTGCCGAAGCTGGAGGCCGCCATGGGGCTGAGGTCAGCAGCAGGGGGAGGTGGTCAGCAGGGCTTCATCCAGAGGAAGGCGGCTCATTCCAAACCTTCCAGAGTCCGAGGTGCTGATTCTGCCGACACCTTCACCCCCAGAGGACCCGGCAGGTAGAGCTCACCTTCTCTGCATCACTGGGGGTTTAAATCATATTTAAATGTCAAATCATTCTGGCTTAAACATTTATATAAATGTT
>NW_015151688.1:148664-149816 GCF_000732505.1 Cyprinodon variegatus
CGGGAGAATTCAGTAATGCAACGGTTGGAACAGCTGCTTCCCTACGACCTTAAGCTTCCTCTTCCTTCAGTCTGCTTGATGATGATCAGCAAATATTTAGGCAGCAAAGTAGAAACATTCTCAGTCCTGAAGGTCCTCAGGTCAGATGCTCAGTTCTGTTCTACAGATTTATAGGGGTATTAAAGGTAAGTCGGGTCCCCTGGATGAACCATCAGTTATGCAGCTGCATGTTTGAGCTCCTGAAAGGTTGAATTGTGTTAAAGTCTAAAACATTTGTTGTGTCGTGATGAATTTTCCTTTGTTTCTCTTCTCAGGCCTCGTCTGCGAGGAAGTCAGGGAGAAAAAAGCAGCAGAACGTACTCTGCCTCTTCCTCTGAGGAAGACCAGGCTGCTGCTCCTGCTCCGTCCTCTCTGCTGTCTCTGCCGTCCTTTAAGGACGCAGGCAGCGATCGGGGCGGGGAGAAGGAGATCTGGGTGTCTGTCTTCAGATACCTGAACAGAGCGGAGCTGCTGGCCTGTATGACCGTCTGTAAAGCCTGGTATAAATGGTACGTCTCTCCTCTCTGTTTTGGATGCTGAGCTGGGAGCTTCCCTCTAAACCACCTCCTCCTGTCCGTGTGTGTAGGAGCTGTGACAAACGCCTGTGGAGTCACATCGATGTGAGTCGGTGCAACCCGCTCAGTAACCAGGCGCTGGCGGGCATCATCAAACGCCATCCCACCTCTCTGGACCTGTCCTGGACGCCGCTGGCCATGAGGCAGCTGAACTGCCTGCTCACCAGACTCCCAGGTACAGACCACCACTAACCCTCCTCCCCCCATCCACCAGAACGCCGTCTCACTGCAGCTCTGCATGTTTCTGTAGGTCTGAGGGAGCTGAGGCTGACCGGTCTGCCCTGGTCCTGTCTGTCAGCGCTGGTCTCTCCCACCCTGCCCCAGTTACAGCTGCTGGATCTACGCTGGTGTGAAGGCATCAGAGAGGCCCAGATTAAAGAGATCATCACTCCACCAGGTCAGTGGATGACGCCGTCAGACCCTCCCAGAGTGGAATTCATTCTTCTCTGTGCTTTAGAACCATAGAAATCAGAGGTTCTGTTTCTGAAAGGACAGTCGCTTCAATAAGAAGGGCTTTAATATTCAATATATTTCAGGT
>NW_015151688.1:150586-155716 GCF_000732505.1 Cyprinodon variegatus
ACTTTCAGAGGTTTGAATTCTGAATCTGACCGAACTTCTCCTTTAAGCCCAGGGTGACTGTGGTTCTTCTACAGATTCAGGTATCAGAGGCTGGTTCTGGTGGATCCAGACCAGAGACGGAACCAAACATCAGCCTCCTGATATCTACAGCCCATATTAGTGGCTTATTATTTTGTGCAGTGTTTCCCAGCCTTGGGGCACCATCTAGGGGTGGCACAGTGTTATTGCAGGGGTTGTGGTAGAAATGAACTAAATAAATGATGCAGTTTAAGTTGTTTAATTTAATTTATTAATTAATAAATATTGAAAATGAGGAAAACATTTGTTTGTACGTGTCATTTAGATAATTGTTCCGTTATTAACGATACAATGGAAACAAATCTGATCAAATAAAGTTGCTCAGCTCATCCTAAACCATTCATTTAAAAAATATATATTTAGGAGAATAAAATATGTAAAGAAATAGTTTGGAGCCATTTTTATGGCCCAAATTTACAGGCAACACATTTACTTCTTTACAATTAAAAAAAGGAAGCAGAATTTCATTGTCTTATTTCAAGTGTATATTATCAAATTATCTTATTTTAATAGTAAAAATACTCAGTCCATTAGCATATTATCTCATTTACCTACTTAAGTTGAGGGTAAAGAGACTTAATCTAAGAAATGTTTTACTTATTTCTAGATCATTTATCAGTGTACCTGGTCCATCCTTTTTGTCAAAAATAAAAAAGTCTTTAGTTTCTGGGATCGCTGGGATGCTGACTGAAGAGATGAGGCACTAGGATTAACTTCACCAGTCTGGAGCAGGCTAGTTGCACGAAAAATATCACCATGGTAACATGTATTATTGCTTTGGTGAAGCAGAATCAAGGCTTAATTGAACCAGGATATCCAGAAAATCCTGTCTTAAAAATTCTCTGAGCAGAACTATTATAATCACAATAAAACTGATCTTCATTTGGTAAATTAAGTTACATGAATCGGTTTATGGATGTTTTTAGTTAACCTGCCTGTTAGATTATCACACTCAGAGCCTGGAGGAGTTCACCACTACAAGATGCAAACAAGTTCTGGAAATGCTGAGATTATCTGGATTAACTCAGGGATGGCTGTTAAATTAATAATATTTCTTGTTAAAGTTTGTGTGAATATTTTATGTAGATCCTGTTTTCGTCTCCCTCTGCTAATGGTGATGGTAATGAAACAAATGTGTAACGTGGAAATGAGTCCAGCACTGATCCACTGCTGTGCTCTGAATCCGTTTCTGCAGGTTTGGAGTCGTCGCGCAGCAGGCTGAGGAACATGGTGACGCTGCGTCTGTCCGGCCTGGACATCAGCGAGTCCACCCTCAGGCTGTTGCAGCGCCACATGCCCCATCTGCAGACTCTGGACCTGGCTCACTGCAAGAACGTAACGGATTCCTGTATCACGCTGCTGGCAGCCGCTGGGACTCACACCCGCAACAACCTCAGCGAGCTGACTCTGGCTGGTGGGTGTCTGAGCACCGGAAACCTGAAATAAGAGGAAACGCGTCTTTCTGATGCCTGACTGTTTGTGTTTGGACAGGTTGTAACCAGCTGAGCGACGGCTGCCTGTCCTACATGAAGAGGTTCTCCTCTCTGACTCTGCTGGACCTCAGAGGCTGTAAGGGTGTCAGCAGACGGGCCTGCGACGCCTTCATCTCTGACCTGTCCCATGTTGCCCTCTTCTGTATGATGGAGGAGAAGCTCATCCAACGCCTGGACTGAACGCAGAGAATCATCATTTGATGACAGCGGAGCGGTCAGACCGGACTGCGGCCCACATAATGCAGGACTTTTATCTTAGTCATTTCATTTAACACCTGATCCCGTCTGTTTTTATTTTTGGTGTTTTTTTTGTAAATAGAAGATCTTTGTATGCAGATGTTGTTTGGCTCCATCTGAGCAGAGTATCAATAAAAGATAATTCCTCTGTTCTGTATTTACTTTAATGGTACATTATAGCAGCAGGAAAAGCTGTGGTTCTGGTCTAGAAGCATTGGGCGTCATGTGGCAAAATGTTGGTTTACTTTTGATCAATTTCTCATCTTTTCTGCTACTTTGGGATTTTATGAATGCAATACATCAGATTCAACAAACATTCTTAACTTCACTAAATGATCTTCATAAACCAGATGCTGTCCATCTGTGTGTAAGTCAGCGCGCATCCAGAGAAACAAATCTGCATAACTATGCCCCAATACTACCATATCTGTGGGAGGGATACGACTTCCCCTCGCTGTCAGGTGTTCATTCTGACGTTAAACACGAGGAAGGAGAAGAACTTCTGGTTCAGAGATCTAAAATCTGCTGATTGAGAGCTGAGCAGCAGCACTAATGGACCAGGAAAAACCGGATGGTGAGGAATAAATGACAGGAGCTGGAAATGATGTGGCTGCACTGTTACAGACATGAAAATAAAAAGAAAAATCATGAAAACTTATTAAAAGCTACTGATGGAGGCCAGATGTGCAACATATGATGTAAATGTTTAATCAGTTTTACCATCAACCATCATGACAACATTCTGCTAAATCTTTTAACACAGACACACCTGTGCTGTACATCCCCAGACCACGTCGGTCATCCCTTCATCTCCTGCAGATACGCATCAAATGTTGACAGTAAAACTTTATCTAACAAAGTCAGAAACCCAATTATAGTAATAATCAGAGGTCAGATGCACATGACCTAATCGGATGAGGACAGGTATTTAAAATGACCAGCAGGTGGCGCCCTGCGTCAATGGCACCATCAATCATCCACTTTATTCCACCACCTTGTCCTTCATAGCCAATAAATGGGACATTTAGGAATCGGGAACTTATGTTAGGAACTTTATGTGTGAAAATATCTGGAAAAACAGCCAAGATAAACCAATGAGGTTATCCCTGCATTTCCATCCACTGACCTAAAAAGTTTAACCTGGTTGAAGCAGGGAGAACATGCAAACTCCATGCAGAAAGACCCTGGGCTGGGAATCAAACCTTCTTGCTGCAAGGCAGCAGTGCTACACTTCAACACCTCGCAGCCACTATTATTAAATTTGGTTTATATTAAGTAAATGTACATTTTGGATTCATTATTTTTGAATTGAGTTGAATATGTTTAGCAGATTTTTAACTGAATGAGCTTTTTTTAATTAAGATTCTAGCTGTAGGCTTATTAAATAGAATTATTTTCCCTATAATTTGGTCTAAATGCTTATTTAAATGTACGTCCATCAGACCAATAATACAGCTTTGCTCCAGAGGAAAGACCCCGAAGTGAAGAGAGGTAATCGGGAAAACTATTTGAAAAGAAAGAAATTTCTAAATCTGACAGAAAATTTTGGAAAAACTAAAATCTTTGAAAAAGGATTCTTATCAATTCTTTATCTTTTTTATATCAAGTCATTTTTTTAAAGTTTCATTTCTGTATTGCATTTTTTAAAATGTATTATTATTCATACAGAACATGTTTTGTGCAGCAACAAAAACCCCTCAAAATTCAATCTTCTATGCTCCTTTTTAATGCCTGCAGAAACACTGAGCCTGGTTGATTTCTTCTCCACTGTCACCACATGCTTGGTGTGAAATTGCACAGAAGTCAATTCCTTGATGACAACAGCTGTTTCCTTAGAAACCAAACTAACCTGGAAGTTATTGAAGTAACTCTGTGCAGTGGCTAGAGGTGACAGAAATGGTGAATCGGAGCAGTTTATAAAATAAACCGTGATCTGATGTTAAAAAACTGATCAACCTTAAAAACAAGCATAAACCTGGTTTGTTACATTTGTTTTATGGTTATAAACCATCGTGGTTTTGTTTTAAAGCATTTTTTTACAGAGTAAATATACCCAAAGAGAGCAGATCAGAGCTTCAGCAATAAACATACAGACCTGCTGATCATGTTATGGATTCAATTAAAATCAGTTTATTTCTATTGCACCAATTCACAACACATTTCATCTCAAGGCAATTTACAATAACAATCCAACCAGATCATCCAGTCAGATTGGTTAGAGGTTTTCTATCTGAGGAAAACCAGCTGATTCATAGTTGATAGCGGCTAGTTGGACCTCACAGAGGCATTCATATTCATGGAGTTTTCTTTCACATCCATCCAGCCCCTGCAATCAAACCTGTGTTACCAACAATCAACATTTTCCACACAGAACGTTGATAGTTCCCTTTATTTTTATTACAAACACAGAAACTAAAGAACAATGTGTGAACAGTCTGCTGAACGCCGGGTCTCTGCTGTCTAGTAGCTCTTGGTCGCCTCATACTGGTCGGGGAAAGGCAGGCTGATGTGTCCGCTTCCAGCAACCAGGGGAAGGATTCCAGCGTTGGGCACGACGTTCCAGGATAGAGTCAGAGTGACGTTTTTATTGGACCTGAACGCAGCACAGACACCACAGTCAGCCAATCCCATTCAGGAACATGGGTTAAACATCAGAAGCAGATCAGGCTAAATAAGCTGCTCTGGTGAACAGACCTGCAGGGAAAAGGATCGAAAATAAAAACTAGCGGGATGTTTCTGACCTGAGTCCGTTTCCGTCATCGAAGAAGAAGTATTTGGACTTCATGTCTCTGAGGTTCAGTTTGGTGTTTTCCCCTCGGAGAACGATCCTGTCCCACAGCACCACCTGGTTCAGAGACTAAAACACAAAGATTGAAACTTTTCCTCGTCAAGTCACTGATAAACGACCTGCTGCTGTTCAGCAGTCAGATCAGCGCTGATCCAGCCACACAGGCTCAAAGCTCAGCGCCGTCCTTTACTTACATTGCTCTTTGTGGCGTATTCAGCAGACAGGTAGAGGAACAGCTGTTTGACGTTCCAGTCGAAAATCGGCTCCAAATGTGGGAAAGGTTAAGGAGCAATAAAGCATGTTTACCTCCATAAATGAACATGTGTTTAATAACCTTTATTTCATTTACAGGAACGACTGACAGCAGAACTAAGCTAAGATTCATCAAACCATCAGATAAAACTGTTATAACCTGCTAAACCTACTTCATGAGATTTAAACCCTGTTCCTTCATCAACATCAAGCATAAAGTGATATTTTACTGGATTCATTCATCTCTGATTACTGATGTCTGTGCTGAAGGCATCTAATCAC
>NW_015151688.1:157921-161716 GCF_000732505.1 Cyprinodon variegatus
ACCCTGTTCCTTCATCAACATCAAGCATAAAGTGATATTTTACTGGATTCATTCATCTCTGATTACTGATGTCTGTGCTGAAGGCATCTAATCACTCTATGGCTACGTTCACTCTGCAGGCCTTGATGCTCAATTCCCATTTTTTTTTAGCGTGCGCAGTAGAGGATGTAATGACGTCACAGGCCAGCATGCTCTGTGTTTAGAGAAGTAAACATGGATGGTAGTGCTGGAGAACATCTAGCGATCTTTCCCAACCTTAAAAACTCAATCTTTTCAAGAGGATTAAACATAAATACTGCTCTCTGCATCATTGTCCACCATGGTTGTTGTTTGGCTTGCAGCTTCTTCGTAGCAAGACCCAGAGTAGTGACCTTTGTCGGGTATTAACAACGTTTAGTTGGCTGTTCACACACAGGTCGCATTAGAAAAGATCAGATTCGTATCGGATTCAGGACCACAGAGCCAGGAGGCCTGGGTCGCATTGGAAAAAATTGGATCTGTGCTGTTAAGACTTACCGGTAAATGAAAAGATCAGATCCAGGTCGCATATTGGCAAAAAAATCAGATTTGGGTGACTTCAGGCTGCTGTGTGAACGTAGCCTATGACACTAAATGCTGAGTCAGTTTTTAGATGTTTCCTTTGTGAAAAGCTCCGTTAGAAAGTGAACAAAACCTGAACTATTTGATGGTTGAAGTGATTCAGCCTCAGTCTGGAGGTTAACTCATCTGTCTTGGATGGATGGAAGGAAAGTTCTCCTCCCCACCAAAGCAGAGCAATGACGCTCTACAGACGATGTGATCGATCAGATGGATAGCTGAACATTTTAACATCAACTCTGACCATTTATGTTCAGCATAAAAACCAAAGGCAGCACAGAGAAGCCGTCATCTCTAACATATGAGGGATCTGTGGCTACAATATCATTAGATAAATTAATAACTGATTCATTGATTCAATAATGACTGGTGAAAAGAGTGATGTTAAAAAAATCTATGAACCATATTAAAAATCCCTCTGATCACATGGAGTAACTGGAGGGATTAATTGGACATTTCTATGTTGAACTTTCTAGGTGTGCAGGGATTCACCTCCAAACTTATTCACCCTCTGACTGATTCCACTATCTGAAACGAGGCCCAGGAAGCAGCTGCCTAAACCGCGCTGCGCCTGTACTGTAAACAAACGCCCACTTTTTCTCATGACGGAGGGCGGAGAGTAAAGAGCAGCTGTTTCTTTAAGCAGCTAATCTGCTCAGAACCGCAGCCTCTCTGTTAAGCTAACATCTAGGTAATGAATATCTGTGTTTAGCTTCCAGAGGCCTGGCCTTTATTCAGCCTTTAGAAGTGATGAGATACGATGACATCATGGAAAGGGTGGGACCCAGAGCAGAGATCCCAATACTGAAGACGATTGTAGATCAGCTATCAATTAAAATGGTCCTGATCTGTAGGGGCAGATCTATTCATTGTAGTTCTATAATACATGTATCCCAATAAATCCAGTCAGTTTAAACCCAGTATATGTACCCCATTAACACCATCTACTGTGACCTCTGACCTTATGAGCTAAGGCTTCATTTTCTGACCTCCCACTGATCTAGAGCCATTTTCTAGGACAGACGTGTGTTTGTTTACTGCTTATAGAGAGGAGGTGATGACAGCCAGCAGAGCTCTGGTATCAGAGAAGAATCCGGTGTTCTCTTTGCAGCGCCTGGACAGAGCTCTGCTAACATCTCCACAGTGCAGGGAAAGGATATCAGCTGAGATGTCGAAGGTGAGGAACCCCAGGTCGCTTCGCTCTCTGGGTCCTGTGAAGTCATCGACATTCTTCCTGTAAAGAGAAGATGATCACTGAGGGAAAGTGGAGCTTATTTCACAAAATCACTTCTGGAGCCGGACGTCATCCAAACACTCAGAGTTTCTGAAAGGAAACATTTTCAGGTTGCTGACGTCTTACGCATGCGTATTGATTATGGGTATGCTGGTCTGACAGTAAAGCTCCTGGACCTGAATGTCCAGCGTGGGTCTAGATGCTTTGATGCAGCATAGATGGAAAGAAGAAGCTTTTTTAGAGACAAAGAAGAAGCAGCAAACCTGCAGTGCAGGAAATAAACCAAGCAGGTGAACAGACTCTGCTTCAGCAGGCAGGTTTCCATCTGTTTGGGTTTAGATATTAGTGATGGTCAGGTGGGCACTGGAAAATCATCCCCACAGCATGATGCAGCCACTTCCATGCAAGTAGGGTCCAGATGGTTGTGGAAATGGTGAATAAATGTGCTTAAAGCAGCAGGTAAATTTGGATTTTCTATGAAACAAAGTTTAAATCTAGAGAGAAAAGAACCGCCCAGGTCCTCCCAGGTCTCTGACAGCAGAGCACCATCAGGTGAGCCTCGGTCTCTGAAGCAGCTGGGAAGCATCAGCAGGCGGCAGAACAGGAAGGAAGCAGCCAGAAACAGCAGCTATGAATCAAACTCTTACAGCATCACTTTGGAGACGTGGATGTCCACAGGAACCCTTCTGTCTTTGAAGGCTGTGGTGACGAAGCAGCCGAAGGTCAGAGCCGCCATGACGCTCAGGGAGAAGGCGAACAGCGAGTTCGCTCTGGACAGAACCGTGTTCATCTTTCAGCAGGCAGCAGGAGCTCACAGGAGGCAATAATGGAGACCAGCAGGAACAGGAAATGCTCCCCGGAAATGCTCCGACACTTCCGGTTTACAGAGACCGTCGTGTTTAAAACAAATTACGATTTAATCCAATCATCTGTTCCGTACAGACTGTCTATGGTGTTACTTTACTGGTGCATAATGTTTGGGGTTAACTGGTTGAACTGGTTTTATCGCATGTTTTCTGTAGATGTTCAGATGTAAAGATGAATAAGCGCTCAGTCTTTCTTCCCTTTCAAACCGTGGGGGAACCATTCTAATGAAGCACTACCGCCCCCTGCTGACTGACGGAACTACTACAGTTTCCCATCAGCAATAAATAAACCAGGTTCACCAAAGTTCATTTATTGTTTTATTCTATGACGGCTTTGAGGCAAACCTCTGTAGATTATGGCGTCTAGATGCGCCACAAACTTTAATCAGTTCAATTTAGTCTTTTTAATTTCTACCTATTTTATTGTAATTACTCATAATCTCCAGATCTAAAACAACTAAGAAAATAATACCGTAATTACTCTATGTAATACAATAAGTTATTGGTATAAATCAATATTAAACTACATGCTAACTGATGGCAGCATATTTTTTATTATTATTTTATTCTATTTATGTATTTTTAAGGCAGTATAATCAGATCTAATCAAACATCTCTCAGATACTTTTACATAGTTATAAAAAGTGTTTATTTTTTAGCTTAAAGATTTGACACTTGCCAAAAATGTTGTAAACACCAGTGTGTGTTCTGTGGTTTGTTGAGAATCACTTAGTTTCTTTTATTTGTGTGTTTTTGATCAGTCTATAGAAATGTTCACTATAATAAGCAATCATCTTTAATTGTGTCACTCATCAGCTGTTACTCTGTGAATGCATTGTATTATTGGTAAAATGGCATTTAAGTGACTTATAGTTACGGACAGTGACTTAGTTCAGGTCTGTTTGTTTATATGGTGTCAATTCAAAACCCAATATTTTTAAGGCTTTTTAAAATCAAATCATTTTAAACTGTATTTATAAAGCACACTATCATGCCACTGGTAACACAAATAGCTTTACATTGTTGGCAAATTTAAACAAATGCATGTCTACTTTGTAAATTGATTTGGATAAAAGCATCTGCTGAATGCATAAGCAT
>NW_015151688.1:163272-164479 GCF_000732505.1 Cyprinodon variegatus
GATATGGAGGACCTCAGGGTCCATGAGGGTTCATAATTTCAAAGCAACACAGATGAATAAGAAGACCCAAGACCATTATGACATTTATAAACCAGAACATTTAATTAGATCATATGGGCAGGTTGATAAAAAAAAGTTTTCTATTTAAGTAAAGTTTATTGCATCCACTCATTGACCGTGTTGGATTCGCTCCTTATGGAGAAGGTAGATGTTATTGTGTTGTTAAATCTACTTGAATCCATCACACTGAGCATGCACGCAGCGACAGTGGGGAGGAAAAATACCTTGGTTGGTAGTTGGTTCCACAGGAGAGGAGCCTTATAACTAAAAGATCTGCCTCCCATTCTACTNTGAAGGCTTTTAACTACAGTTTGATTAGATCACATCTGCTGGAGGTTAATGCAAACAGCTGGTCAATTTTTAGTGAGTAAAATTTTATTCTGATATTCACATGTTATATTTTACTATAATACAATACAATGCAATATAATATAACTTAATTTCTTGATCTCTGCAAAAACAATCAAATAATTTCAGCCAATCAGAGTGATCTTCGGGTCTGGCTCCTCCCCTTGCTCTGACTCATGTTGTCCTGTTTTGACTGCAGCACGTGAGCCTCCGCCGCGGTACATGGAGTCCCTGCAGGATCAGCTGGAGAGGGGATGTCCAGGAAACGAGCAGCGGAGCCGGAGTCTGGATCCAGTGACTCCCCTGAGAGCAAGCGGACCTGCTGGGGGGTTCTGATCAGCCAAGGTGGGTGCGCTGCATGGGGACAGGATGGCCTGAAAACAGGGAGAATGAAAGAACAGCTCAGACTGGGAGCAGTTCAATGTTTGACATTTAATCCTGCGCAGCTTCTCACCGTATTATGGCCTACAGAGATCTAATGGCGCAAGCCTAAAATATCCTGCAGCTGATCTACAGACAGTATGGTAGCAGGACTGCAGAAACTCTTAACTGCTTTGCATAAAATAATTAAAAATAGTAATTAGAGCATGTTAGTAATTAGATTAAGCTTTTATTTTTTCCAAACATTAATTTTTTTTAGTAGATTTGAAGGAAAAATGTCCTTAATTTTAAGTGAAGGGAAGACTTGGGACCTTAGATGCCAATTGAAGGAATTTAATGTGTCAGTTTGTTAATATTTAACTGTAACATTAAACAAGAAACACATGCAGAGAGCTGTCAATCTCAGTTTCATTTATGT
>NW_015151688.1:165469-168532 GCF_000732505.1 Cyprinodon variegatus
CTTCTACGCTTGCATTATTGGCAGAGCAGACGCTGAATGCGCACTTTCATCTGGTTTGGTCTGCCGGCTTCCATAGCGTCGTGAGCGCACATGTGCGCGCTTTCAGTGTACTTGGGTGTACTATTCCTTTAAGATGTTTATTTACCTCCTCGGTAGGGGTGGCAAATAGCTTCTTTTTTAACCAGATATTATTTGGACTGTTATATAATAGTTATGACACGTAGCCTTACCAACTGTGTGTTAGAACAATACATTAAAAGAGTGATTGGAGCACTAATCATGGACAAACAGTTATTTCTGCGCATACATGGAATAAATTCACCACAACTTCTGTTCAAAATATAAGATTTTATTAACAAAAATCATTCAGCCCCAAGTCAAACATATTTCAGTTTAACACTCTTAACTAAAACTAGTGAAACTAAACTAAACTAAACTACTATGTAGAAAGAGGAAGGGAAGCACGGTTGAAAACTATATTACAGTTTAAGATGGATTCTGTGTTTGAAACCAAAGTTTATCTGGAAGAATTTGGGATATGATCAAATTAGCTTTTCACTGATTTAGAGAAATTGGAATGTTTTCAGACCAATTCACAATGCAAATCCATGAGGTGAATAAAACATTATTTGGCCAAATAATGTTTTATTCAATGATTTGCTTAATCAAGAACCAATAACCTTTAGTTAATGATTCTTTGGTCATACTTGGAAATGTAATGAGCATCTGAGGAACACTTGACTGACGGGGGGCCCAAAAGAAGAAGCAAAGAATTGTCCTGCTGAAAATTCAGCAGTAAAATCAATGATCTTCATGTTCATTTCTCAGCACTGACATTAAAGCATGACTATATTGACCCCCCCCTCCTGTGAAAGGAACTGGTCCTCAGGTCCTTGCTGCATCGCATCAGGTCTCCCTATCTGTCACCCACAGTTCTCTCATACCTGGGCTTGCATGCCAAACGCTCGTCATTTGACGTAGTGAGAACGAAAGAAACTAATTAACTAGAAAAAGTGTAAATTAGCAGCAGTGCGGGAAAAATGTCCACGGCTGAAAAATGCAGCGCCTCAAAGTCTTGGTTTGAAAAAGGAAGAGAAAAGAAGGAGAAAGAATGCATCTGATACAAGGACCCAGTTTATAAAGAACGTTTTTTACCTGAATAGTTTAAATTAAGGGTAGATTATTAATCTGTTAAATAAAATAAGATCTGCTGGATACAACTACTTAGTTAATCCTCCTCAATGTCAGAGGGGAATCACATCATTAATGATGTCGCTCAGCTGGATGCGTCTGAAATGGAGCATGACTGCAAGTTTTTTATTATTTTGTTGTGTTTAGTTTGTAGTTTTCAAGATAAATAAAACCAGGATTATTTCAGAATTTAAATGAGCCTGTTGTGTGTCTGTCGATAACACAGAGGCCAAACAACAAAGGTCTAATCAAAGATGGCCACCCTCTAGGCACGATGGCCAGCATCCAATGAGGTGTCTAGGTATATATGTGTGTATAATGACCAGTTCTTTCATTGTAGTTTTATACTTCCCTTGCTGCTATTCTGTTGTGTTTTTTATATTTCTGTTGTGGCTTTTGTAATCATGTTGCTGCTTTAGTATTAGTGTTGACACCTCTGGGCCACCGTAAGAGGGGCTTTTTGTGTCAGTAAGTATATTTACATCCAATACCAGTAAAATTACATGTGGTGTTCCCCAATGGTCCATCCTATTTAGTTTCTACACGCCCCCCCAACTCAGATCTTAATAAACAACATAAGTTACCATAACTATGCAGACCACACTTGGTGTATATCACCATGTCAGCATGTAACTATGAACGCATTCCAGCTCTGGATAAATTCAGAGAAGAAATCAATGCAAGGATGGACAGAGATGTTCTTTATCTGAATAAAAAGGACTAATGTTGAAAAACGAATTAGTAGAGTTGATCCCTGCAGCAGTGTCTTCACAGGTCGGCCTAGAAGTGGATCAGACAGTTGCAGCTGATCCAGAATGCTGCTGCCTGCATCCTCACTAGAACTGAAAAAGTGGAGAAAACATTAGCCCAGTTCTAACATCCTTCCACTGGCTCCTTGTATTTCAAATAGTAAACTTTAAAATCCTTCTGTTAGTCTAGAAATCACTGAATGGCTTTGCTCCATAATACATTACAGACTGGTTTTCAGTGGATCAATAACCCAGACCTCTCAGGTCTTCTGGCTCAAGTCTGCTCTAGAGAACCAGAACCCAACCTAATGAAGCAGCCAGTAAGTTTTTATCCTCAACTAATCTGGAACAAACTCCCAGAAAAATGTAAAAGCATTTAAAGCACCAGTGGCATTAAATGAACATGAAAAATCTACAGTATTTGTTTATAGTGTCCTTTGACTGTGTCATCTAAACCTTGATAGTTATGTTGTGAGTCCAACTTTCCTTTCAGCTTCTATCAAACATTGGATCTTTCTTGTAATATAATTGTCTTATTTAAACTATTCACCTTTATTCTCTTTAAATACTCGTGTTACCTCTGTCACTTTTCTTTTCCTTTGTTTTTCTCTTGTAAAGCACTTTCAATAGCTTTTCCAATTAAATGTGCTGACTCAGACCTCTTCCCACTTTACCTATTGATTTCTCTGACTTTGAAGGATCACATTTTTCTAGCAGTATACAGGATATAACCAAAATGCATCACTTAACCCTGTAAGACCCACTGTTGCAGAATTACAACATTTTTTGTCCTCCCAAAATAAACCTTTTTTTTTTTTTTTTCTTTTGGTTCAACTGCATTAACATACTCATTGAGTCATGCTGTTTCATCTCACAATGCTATTGGGTCCTACATTTGTATACAAGGCCTACCCTCAGGTGAAGAAGTCACACAACCTCCAGATCTTTGCTTGAGCATCATCCCCTCGATTTACTGGACTGGATTTATCTAATTGAAGTAAGTAAAAAGCTTTGCATATTTTTTTCTGTGTTTATTACAGTGTCTACAACATGTAAATATGTAGTTATTGTGGAAAATGTGCCCTACACTTTATCTAGAGCCTGTTTTGTAATTGTTGCAATA
>NW_015151688.1:170992-172272 GCF_000732505.1 Cyprinodon variegatus
AACTGTGTGTTAGAACAATAGATGAAAGAGTGATTCGAGCACTAATCATGGTCAAACAGTTAATTCTGCACATACACGGAATAAATTCACCACAACTTCTGTTCAAAATATAAGAGTTTATTAACAAAAATCATTCAGCTCCAAGTCAAACGTATTTCAGTTTAGAACTCTTAACTAGGACTAGTAAAACTAAACTAAACTAAACTACTATGTGCAAAGAGGAAGGGAAGCACGGTTGAAAACCATATTATAGTTTACACTTTACATATTGACTTCTCTGACTTTGAAGGTTGACATTTTTCTAGCAGTATACAGCACACAACCAAAATGCATCACTTAACCAAACATCGGATGCTACAATATAGGAGCCCACCTCTTTTGAATTGGAGGTTTTATTTATCTAAATCATTGGTTTATGTAAGGGGATTTATTTAAGTGCTTTTTGAACCTCATCAATAGGTCTGCCAATAAAAGTACTAAAACCCTCATTTACTTAAACCAAGATGTTTCCCCATCTTCCCTCTTTTTCTATATGAAGCATTTATTAACAGCAGCTTGATTTATATGTGTTTTTGGAGACTAAATGGAGGTAAATGTTAAGCAGAAGCTGACTGATGTGGTCAATGTTAACGTTTAATCATTACTGTTCCATTTTGACTGACTAGCCTGAACAAGCACACTGTTGAAATATGAGTAAAGGAGACATATCAACTTTTAAAAATGAAGAATAATGCTGTGTTTTCTAATGCAGGTTCCTGGGCAGATCGCTCTCCGCTTCATGACGCAGCCTCTCAGGGTCGCCTCCTGGTCCTACGGAGGCTGCTGGCTGAGGTAGGATGTTCATAAATTTCTAATTTATAATGATTTTTTTAATATATATAAAACAAAATAAAATAGTGCATGTTAAAATAATTTACTTAGTTCAAAATGTCTTTAACCTGTTCGGCTCAAAACTGGTGGACCCAGTATTCATGGAGTGGAGAAATGGAGTGGGCGGTGTCAGTGTCTACAGCGGGAACCTCTGGTCTTAGTGTCCAGTTCTGGTCCAGAAGTAGAGGTAGAGCCCTGCTGGCGGGCCGCCAACCCAGTGAGGTGGTTGCCAAACAGAGAATCCCACATGCAGGACTGGAGTATCGGAGGACAGTGATGTGCAAAATAATATCCTGCAGACAATGAATAAATGATTAACTATTCAATTCAATTCAATTCAGTTTATTTATATAGCGCCAAATTCACAACACATGTCATCTCAAGGCACTTTACAGTTCAACCAGATCATA
>NW_015151688.1:175974-177994 GCF_000732505.1 Cyprinodon variegatus
GGTCAGATCAGGGAGGGGACCAGAGAAAATTACGGAGTCCGACATTTTTTTGGCAAACTAGAACTGGAGTTATAGCTAATTATTTAACCTATTCAAAATCAAAGGTAAAATCAATTTAGTGTTCTTAATTGGATAATTGTAGCTTTAAATTATCTACTTACCGGGGTGGCGGATGCACCTCTGGAGGGTTCCTGGACCGACTGTTAAAATCCAGGTCTCCCAATCTAGTGACCCAGGTTAAGTGGCCAGCAGAGCTATTAATTATCAATAAAGAACCTCTTATCTCTGTTTATTCGCACTATTACCAAAAAGGGGTGGATCTGACCTGAGTGATAAATCCTCCGCTATATGAAAGACCATAACCACTACAAGTTAACCAAAGTCTTTATTCTAATAATTTAGGATTACAGAAAATCTAACATCTATGCAAACACTACACGCTACTAGAAAAATAAACACGAGGTAGATTAAAATTACTAGTTTAAAGAAATCGAAAATAAAGAATAAAACAAAATAGAAAACAAAAGAATAAAACCATAAGAGTCCGTTTACTGGCTTCTGAGATCATCCAAATATGCCAGATATTAATACATTCTCTAATGTCCGTTAGCAGCAGGTATGATGATAACAGTGCAATTAATCATAAAATTAATACATCCAGCTTAAAAACTGGTAAATGATTAAAAATGCATTAACAAATAGCAGCAGAAGTCGTTTAGCAAAACACATTAACAAACAGTGTACCTGTTTGTGAGAAGGGCATGTAATTAAATGAGGGACCCCCCTTTTTCATGTGGTGAGAGGAACAAAGAAAAAAAGGGGGGGCAGTCTTTAATCAAGATGGCCCCAACCACGTGGCCCACGTGGTTGAATGTGGTAATTCTATAACTATATTAAAGTAGAAACAAAAGAAGATAGGAAAGGAAAGAAAAAAGGGAAAGAAATATCACTTGCAGTTTCACAGCACACTTACTTCAACCAAATGAACCAACTCTTATAACCAGCACAGATTAAAAAGCAGCATTAATTAAAATCCCTGAATCTACCTGTCTCTCTCGCCGAGCGCAGCACCTCATTAATGCATCAAAAAGGAAAGGAAATTGATTTACTGTGAGTTGCCTTTGGTCCGTAAAGGAGTGGGGTTTCCAAGGGAACCGTGGCCTGGGTTTTCGGCAGAGTTTTCGGCACCAGGTCCACCCTCGGGAAAGTTCAGTCAGTTCGGTGCTACAGCAGAGGGCTCAATGTGCTCTCAAGTCATGGAGGATGAATTTTGCTGAAATGATCGGCGAGGAGCGTCCTCCTCGGCCGGTCCGTACAAAAAGGGGAAAGATGCACATAGCGGCTCCCCAGTTGGCGCAGCCGCTATGCACGATGGAACACTGCGATCCGTGACTTTTGACACAGGAAAAACGAAAGCTACAACCAGTCAGCTTTCTTCTGGTATTTCACGTGAAATTAGCCTCTCCTGACGGGCTTTGAAAACCCATGGACAAAGAGGAAAAATGGAGTCCGCGCTCTGGGTTTTAAACCACGAGTAACGTGGGGGCACTTCCTGTTGGAGTATCAGCTGATTGGTCTGTGATTAAGGGGACCGCCTCCCACCGTGGGTCGGTACAGTGGTCTTCCGGAAATCCTTTGTTCTTTCTTTGTGGCGGGAATCCATTATTGTTCTTAGTGGAAAAGAAAAGGGGGATGGTTTCAGATGGCTCACCCAACTGGTTTAGCTCCATTTTGGCAATATATCCCAACAACAGGCAGGCGGTCAGAATCGTGAGGACGAACGTGAGCAGGATAAACAGTAAAAGACGAGGTAGGGGACATGGTAGATGGTCAAAGGCAGGAGATCAGAGAGACGGTGAGGTGCGAGAGGACAATCCAGGACAGAGTCGGGTCATAGTTCCAGGTACGATTCACAGAGCAGCAGACAGGCTGGATGACGGCAGGCTGGAAACAAATCCGGTCGGTACTCAGCGGGCAGAGATAAGGAGATAGTCAGGTTAGGTGGAAATCAGAAGACAGG
>NW_015151688.1:179509-180826 GCF_000732505.1 Cyprinodon variegatus
ATCAGAATCAGATGAGAACAGGCAGGCTCAGAAGTTGAGAGGCAGACAGGTCAGGATCAGAAACTCAGAGCTAAGAATGCTGGAATAAGTTTCACCAATGGCTCGAAATAATCTGGCACTATTGACTGGTCTGAAGGCAGGTTATATACGACTCATTCAGGTGGATCAGATGAGCGAGTAATGAGAACTGGGTGGAGTTAAGCAGGTGTGTGAAATGATCAGCCCAGAGATCAGCTGCAGAGATCAAGACAAATCCATATTAAACCAATGACTTATACATAAAAAAAACAACAAAAACAAAATTGATCTTGAGGTCAGATAAACACACAGGCAGGAAATGAATAATGTAGATGTCTCAGACAAACTGATAATTGGAGAAAATTTAATTTTGATATTTTGTGGTTTGTTTGATTCAGTTGAGTCTGTTTTGTACATTTTAATTTATGTTTTTATCAAAGATATATTCTATGTTTTTTCTTGCACAAGTTTATTTTTGCACATTATTGTTGCAGTTTGAGCCAAAAGGTATATCCCACATGACATGTTTATAAAATTCATACTAGTTCTTTTCTTTTTTTAGTAATACTAGATTATGCATACAGTTAGGAGACTGTAAACACCACTGCCAGAGCTGTAATGATGTTATAGTAGATTGTTCAAATGAACTGATTGAGGCCTCCAAAATCTTATTTTGTTTTGGCCACACAGAGGCTTGGCTGCCAGGCCTGTTTCTGGGTGTTAAACCTGTTTGTTTTCTGCTGCATCAAAGCTGCAGTCAGCAATGATTCCCATCCTGTGTCTGCTTGCAGGGATATCATGCAAACATCAACACCATCGACCGTGTGACGCCCCTCCATGAAGCTTGTCTGTCAGGACACGTAGCATGTGTTAGAGCGTTACTAAGTGTTGGAGCTAATGTAAGTACCCTCCTGCTGATGCTTGAAGTCTCACATCCAGGAATGTAATGCAGGGGTTTGACTCCACATGCTCCTGCAGGTGAATGCTGCCACCATCGATGGCGTCACTCCTCTGTACAACTGCTGTGCCTCAGGGAGTGTGGCCTGCATGGAGCTGCTGCTGCAGAGCGGAGCGCACACCCACGCACGTCACACACACTTCCCTTCACCTTTGCATGAAGCCTGCAGGAGAGGTAAATGAGACAGAGCAGGGACCAATATGAGCTGCACTAACTTCCTTATACATGAAGAGAAGATGAAGCACATATTTTACAATAATGTGGTTAGATCAACATGCCTCATGTCCTTCAAGTGTACATTAATATATGTATATAATTGTGTGTATATATATATATATATA
>NW_015151688.1:181817-185894 GCF_000732505.1 Cyprinodon variegatus
CCTCGCTCTTCTAGCGGGTCAAACTTCACGAGTTGTTTTCCGCCATTTTGGTCATAAAAACACAACGAATTGGGAGAGGTGCAGCGGAGCGTCTGTGGAGGGGGCGGGGACGTCTGGAGCCGAGGTATTGCATTGCACTCATTGCACTGATTTTGTGCAGTATTTTTTGATGCAAAGCCTTTTAGAATCTATAACGCAGGGGCATTATTATTTTTCAGTTAATGAGGTTTTAATAGGAATAGGTGGAGTACAAGTTTTCTACTTCTGTTATTTGCTGTTGTTTCTCAAAAAAACGGATAATGATATTACAGCTTTCATTGATTTATTTCAAATTTGAAACATTGTCTTGCCTGAGGTAAAAAAGGTAAAAAAAAAAAAAAAAAACAAACAATTAATCAAATCGTAACGTGGTGTATTCTTGAGTATTGAAAATAATGAAATTGTTGGGTCAGAAAATCGATACTGAATTAAATCGCCATGATGGATGTGATTTACACCCCTAGTAAGTATTCTAGAAACTTTGCAGATGACAATAATATGAAGGAAAACTAATTTTGGACCCAATACTGACCCCTAGGGGACACCACAAACAATGTCCAAGCACAATGACTGGCAGTCATCCATTTGCACAAATTGTTGCCTGTTGCTTAGATAGCTTTTCATCCAGGGCAGTAGTACTCCCTGGATGTCATAACACTCCAATTTCTTAATTAATATTTTGTGATTTATTGTGTCAAAAGCTTTTTTTAGATCAACAAATACACCAACTACAGATTTCTTATTATATAAGGCGCTGGTGACTTCTTCTATCAATTCAATGACTGATTGCTGTAGATCTTTGTGATCTAAATCCATAGTGACTTTCAAAAAGCAGTTAATGTTTATTAATGCATCTATCTAATCTATCCACAAATAATTTCTCCAAAATTTTGGAAAACTGTTAAAGTAGAGAAAAAGGCCTATAATTTGTGAAATGGTGTATGTCACTGGATTTATAAATTGGAATAACTTACCTTCTTGATTACTGTCACGTCAATGCCATCACAGTAAGTTGACCTCTTGTTATTACATTTATTGACAATATCTTTCATTTCCCTTTCTCTCACAGCAGTGAGAAACATTGAATAAAGATTTCTACTGATTAATGTTTCATTCAGAGCTCCAGTTGTTGTAGGATGCGGGATTTTTTCTACCAGTTTGGGTCCCACACTCACTAAATATTTATTGAATTTATGTACAACATCATTCATTTCCTTAAAATTATCATCGTTATTTACAAAAAACTGCAGAATTTAATTTTCCCGAGCTTTTCTAGATAAAATTAATCAATACATTCCAAATTCCTTTGATATTTTTCTTATTTCTATCTAATCATTTACTGTAATAATCCCGTTTTGCTGTTCATATTATAACAGTTAATTTATTTTTATATTATATTTGTTCTCTTTCTCCAAAGACCTATGCCTTAATAAATCTCTATATAATTTATTCATTTTTTTTTTTTACAGGCATTTTGTAAACCATTTGTGATCTATGGAGCTTCTGAGTATTTGTTTTTATGAGAGAATATTATTAATGGACAGTTTTTATTGTATAATACTCAGATATTCAGAAAAATTATCATATGCTATATCGACATTATGTTCTTGCAAAACAGACTCCCAGTTATGTTTCAATGAATCCTTTTTGAAAGATTGGAGAGATTCCTCTGTTCTTACTCCTCTAAATTGTGGATTACTTTTATCCTTATTTTTTATATAGAAATTGTTGCTAACAACAAAGACTGGAAAATGATCACTAATATGCTGAACCATTAATCCACTTAACTTATTGTTGTCTAAGATAGCAGTAAATATCTTATCTACATGTGGCATTGTTAAGTGGGATTCTGCTGGGTCTAGTGATTTTGGGAAATACGCTCTAACTGTACGTGGTATTAATGAACTCTTCAGTTTATTTAATAATATGCTGAATTTGAAAAGGAAGCACATAATTATATTGGAACAATTTATTGAGTCCGCTGTATTTAACTATCATATCATTCATATTATATAATGCAGGAACATATTAGGTTACTGAATAATAAAGATGAATGAAATATGTGTAACACTTCAGACTTCTTTACTTTCATTAAATTACAGCATATGTCGCTATGACATACCGTCAGACTATTTACCAATGAGGTGAGTGCTGGGAGACATTTTGTGCTGTTAAAAGCGTTTTTAAACGGTGCTTTGATTTATCTCAGAGGAATGCTAACGTACGGCTTTATGTGAGAGATGCTCTAAAACTTGAGAGTTAACTAAGCTAACAGGTGTTGTTAGTTCTGACCCTTATCTGATTAAATGTATTTAATCTAGAGCAGGCATCCCCAAACTCGGTCCTCGAGGCCCACTGTCCTGCAGGTTTTAGAGGTTTCCCTGCTTTAAAACAGCTGATTATAATGATTGCAGTAGAGCAAAAGCCTGTTAATTAGCTTTCAATTAAAATCAGCTGTGCTGGAGCAAGGAAACCTCTAAAACATGCAGGACAGGGGGCCTCCAGGACCGAGTTTGGGGATGCCTGATCTAGAGGGTGAATGTTTCCTGGTCTCCAGGACTTCTCAGTCTGCTGATACTGGTTGATTTAGCTACAGTGCAGTGCCGCCAGTGGCCTCCAGGGGCGCTAAACCTGGTAGTTACAGGTCTAGCGCTCCCAGATGGCCAAACATTACGCAGTGCTGCTTTTAACAGGTGCAGCCAGTGATGGAATCAATGGTGTGGTTTTTACCTCTTTGGTTGTAGGACTCCACGTTTGTTTGTCTGTCCTGTTCATTACGTGGTTTCAAGCCTTCAAAGGTTAAAGGTTTTATCCTGAACCTTCCTCTGACATCAGCGCGGTACTTTGGTTCTCAGCACTGCCTCTCACTGAGTTTTCTCTCTGAGCAGGCTCTGAAGGCCCTCTCTGACTTTTCACTACATGCCTGAATGGTGAGACGCTGCAATGAGATTTGCTACTAGCATTAATGAAACACTGAACAGGTGAACTCAATAAACTGTCTAGTGAGTGTTCACAGAATGTGTGAATGCTGTACAGTGAACAGATTTTGAATTCAATGGATCCATGCTGTGCTCATTTAAAGTGATGTTTCTAATTATTTGGATCTTTTAATTCGGTTCTTTAATTCCAGAGGGAAAGTTTCTCACAGAGTGTAGAAAGGAAAGAACCCTCTCGTTGTATTAACAGTTACATTTAACGTTGTTATTTCCAAACAGATGTCCAGAAAGTACACAGATCATCATAGGTCATCACAGGTCACCAGGACAGAAGTCCTCTTCCAGCTAACAGAGGAAACAGTATTTTCTATGTCTGTCTGTAACATAATCATCATTTCATCCTGTGTGAAGGAAACAGCCAGTGTGTGGAGTCCCTTCTGTCTCATGGAGCAGATCCAGACTACCAGCTCCCCCACCTGGGCTCTCCTCTCTATGTCAGCTGTCTGCACCGACGCACCGCCTGCTCCAAGATGTTGTTGGACAGCGGTGTGTAAGCCCTTTCTATCCATCCTCATAAACAGCTACATATACTCTCCCACTTCCTCTAAGCTGTGTTTGGGAGATAGTTTAATTTGAATAACATATGTGGCATTTAACTGAAACTATCTTATTTTAAATTCCCCTTTTGGATTAATAAAGTATTTTAGATTTGAATTCAGTCTTCTGTGCAGGCTACAGTTATCATAGCAAACCAGTTTTCCTGCATGATGTTGGTCCTTTAAAAGACTTCACTTCATACAAACAGCATCAGAATCAGGCTCAGCAACATGATAGCCAATAACTAACTTTGGGTATTCTTCACTCAGTAACAGCTTTCACATTAAAGAGTGCTGCTATATTGAATAAGGCTGATTATGGGTCAGAACCAAACTGATAACTGTCTGGTTTTGTTCACCATCTCCTGTCTTGGTACATCTGTACAAAAAATAAATAAACAAAAATCTCTAGATTTCTTAGTTCAGGAACCATCATGTCACACTGTTAGAATTTAAGAGCCTAAAAACAGACTAATCCTCTTCTTAACTTAAACAATGTCATCAGT
>NW_015151688.1:189156-191694 GCF_000732505.1 Cyprinodon variegatus
AAGCTTGGCCAAGCTTTATTTCACTAAGGGTTTAAACACTGATATAACATTAGTGTTCATATGTTCCTCAGATGCTCATTACATTTCCATTACAAAGTATGACCAAGAGTCATTTAGTGAAATCCTGATGTCTATTTGCTGCTAGCTTTTTCTAAGGGTAAAGAATCATTTGACTAAAGGTTATTGGTTCCTGGTTAAGCAAATCATTTAATAAAACATTATTTGGCCAAATAATGTTTTATTCACCTCATGGATTTGCATTGTGAATTGGTCTGAAAACATTCCAATTTCTCAAAATTAGTGAAAAGCTAATTTGATCATATCCCAAATTTTTCCAGATAAACTTTGGTTTTCAAACACAAAATCCATCTTAAACTGTTTCAACCATCTTCCGCTTCCTCTTTGTACATAGTAGTTTAGTTTAGTTTCAGTTAAGAATTTTAAGCTGGCTGGGAATTGAATATAACAGTTATTCATAACATTAATATGGCATCCAACTTGGATTGGCATTGAATATACATTATTCATAATAACACCATGCAAGGTTTTTTTTCTTCCCATTATGGTTCCTTCAGTTCTTTCATTTCCACCTTCCACTGTCTAAGACATACACAGAATGCTTCATCCCTATACATACATGTACCTTGATCTTCAAAGACACTTGTTTCTCTCTTCTACATAGGTTATTTTCGCTTCTGTCAGTGTAATTCCCTTTGTATGGATTACCTTTCCTCTTTATGTCACCATCCAGCTACATTTGTCTGGTGTCTCAGTTCCCCCTTGACTTACTGGCATGTGTTTGACCTCCTGGTTCACTAATTGTGAAAGCACTTACTGTTTGTGAACACTGAGTTACTAAGTAGCTCATATAGATATTATCTATAATAGATATGGTGTAATATCATACAGATATTAGACCATACGAAATAGAGAGCCTAGGCAGGATTCAATCCCACAGACTCCTGGGGGAAATTCATGCACAATGACCAGTCAGCCAATGGGACATCCGTGAGGCCAAGTAGCCAGGGTGTATGATCATTCAGAGCAATATTGACAGGACTACATTGTCATTTATACAAACATTTGTATCTATTTTTTGTTTTTATAAATTTTTTTTTTATTTGAATCTAAACTTAAGGATCTGAAAGAGACCCTGTTATGTGGGTCGGGCACATTAAATATTTTTGACCTGGTGGGACTGGTTGTCCTGTTTTCGTTTTTTTAAAATATATTTTTATTAGAGTTTTCCCGTTAGTTCGTTACTAGCAGAGGCTTCGACGGCCCTGTATAGGGTTGGCCCTCTGCTGTACCGTTTTGTTGCTTTGGATCGGCTCTCCAGGTCCAACTTTCTGTTCATACTTTGGGTTTTTTTTTTCTCTTAGACACGGGGAACTGGGGAAAATCTGACTCTGTTTTTTTTTTTTTTTTTGTCTCTTTGCAGAAAAACAAAACAACTGATCTGAAAAGAAGTTCCAGAGATTAAGAAAAAAAGTATTCTTTTAGGCAAAGCATAAGGATACATAATGGTAAAACTCTAAATAAAATGGCAAATAAAACAAAATATCAATGATATAAGAAAGGATGGACGATATTGGATTTTTGGCGAGTGGTCTAACAACTAACACTGATATTTTTCCCTAGACCTACTTACAGGCACACCAATTTTTTCTCAATCCTGTTCTTTTAGTAATTGTGCCATAAGTGTCCAACATACTTGTGAATAGACCTGGTAGAGCATTACATGTCAGATTGGCGCTGCCATTTTTTTATGATACACCAGCTGAGGCAAAAAAAAACAATACACTGGCAGAGGAGCAAGTCCAGGATTCATTAAAACAAGCTGATCAGCAAGGCGAAACAGTGGTAATTGGAGAAAATAGAGTCAATAAAAGGACTTGATCCATAAGAACCCAAAGAGTGGACTATAGACCTAAACAAGGTTCCATAGGTAACAATTTCAGATGGCTTTTCACTCACTGCATGTGATCTGTAGATCTAACATCAGATCAAGTGCCAACTAGCCAGGTAACAAGCATCTTCCTGTCACAACATTTCTTTGCAATCATTCTGAGGCGGTCAGATTAGAATCACGTTTTCTTTGTGTATTTCTTTATCACCAAATAATTATGCCTAAAGAACAAAGGAAAAATATCCAAAGTGCAGTTTAAGCTGTTGTTGGACCTTATTAAATGTATGATTATATCATTGTAATAATTTTAGTTTTCATATAAAAAACTTAAATTATAAAAATATATAAAGATTGCACGTTGATTTTGCAGCATGTTCAGAGCTGCAACCTGTAGAGGGCGTTGTTGATTTTAAGTTAAGATTCCAAATGTCTGTTATTGTTTTGTTTAACATTATATGTGCTTGATGTCATGTCTTTTTGGTATAAACTTTGCATATATTTTGCCCTATTTTGTTTTGGTATACACTTTGCATATATTTTGCCCTATTTTGTTTTGGTATAAACTTTGCATATATTTTGCCCTATTTTGTTTTGGTATAAACTTTGCATATATTTTGTCCTAGGTTTTG
>NW_015151688.1:192794-197168 GCF_000732505.1 Cyprinodon variegatus
AGAAAGAAGAGATAGAAAGGACACAATGACAAAACATTTTCAGTCTGCTTCATCACCTGTAACGAGATGAAAAAAGAACAGCACCACCGAAAGACATGGTACGAGACATACAATAAAGCAACACCTTGAAACTATCGCTAAAGTAATATTATTAAGTCTGACATGTACTCTGTGTCACATATAAATATTGAATGTGGGAAGTTGTTTTACCATCAATAGGGGGAGGGGCTAATATGTTATCCATCTAAGATCAGTCTGGGACGTTGAGAGAGAGGATACAATTTCAGCAGACTTGCTGACTGAGAGGAGGAAAAAACATCACCCCATGATTGCATGTGTCATCTTTTCCTCCCTATTTATTATTAATACATTGTTTTAAAACATTTTCTTTTGTAGACCATCCCTAAATGGTTAAGACACTTGATATGCAGATTCAGTATCTCAGTAGTATAGAGTAAAGGAATCACTGGATCACTAAGAAACACTAAACTCTGTAAGGTATAGGAGGACTCCAATACTTTGTTATTAGAAACTAGCTGTAGTTTATTTAGTTATAGAAAAGGTTCCATAAGTTTCTCAAGCATCTTTTGTCAATTTTGGTGAGCAGATACACACTTTTGTTTCACTCAACAGGTAAATTATATAATAAGAGGTTTTATAACAAATAGTTTTTTTGCTTATAGATTATTTAACTGTAGAATATTAAACCCATTGAACGTGACCTTACTGGTATATGTGTCAGGGTATAGCCTGTGTTGTTCTAAGAAAAATTTTAATGATGCAGATTATATTTAGAGACAAAAGTACAGGATAATTGTGAAATAATCTCCAGATGTTTTCCAGAGGATTTCGTAGAATAGAGTTGCCCTTATTCATCAGCTAACTGAGTACATTAAATGACATTTTCTCTGATAATGTTATCCAGTAGATGATGGGTGAAGGGATAACACATCCACAACAGACTGATAGAAGATCTGCAGCATACTGTATTACTGCAAACACTGAAGGAACTACATTTCTCAAGAAGTACAGCCTGCCCCCTCTTGGATTGGATTCTAATTATTGTTGTTTCTTCTGAAATATCCAATCATCTCCCTTCTTTTGTTCATATTCAGGATCGGAGTATTTTTTCCACATCACGATGTAAAATCTTTCACCAGCTTGTTGTACCACTTGTTGTCCATCTTTGATGCACCCAACAACTGCAGGGTCTGTGTGGGAAATAAACAGTTAAGCAAATTACCTCTGAGCCAATTTTCAACTCAAAAGTGAGGAAAGAGAGTAGCCAATGTAAAAGCTAAGCAAGTAGCTACAGTATGTCTAAGAGTGAAATGAAAATAAGCCTCACTGACAGTTTAACTATAAGTGTAGTGCAGAAAAAATAAAACCTTCTTTTCCTTGCATATTGCCTCTCTGCGTTCATTTTACTCTACAGTGCACCGGCAGAATCCAGCAGGAGTCCGAGGACAGGGCAGGCAAACAGATCAGAATGGAAAGAAGCAGACTCAGTTGACCGAAGGCAGAAGGTTTCAGGATCAGGCAATCAGAAACACATATATGCTAGAGAACTCTCACCAAAGGCTTGATACTTATTGAAAGCTGGTTAAATAGAGGCTGAAGCAGGTGGATCAGATATGAACTGGGCTGAGCAAGGCAGGTGAAAGAAACAAGTAATCAGGCAAGTAATCAGCGCCAATATCATGACAGAACCCCCCTCCACGGCAATTTCCAGACACCCTTCTAGGCTGGTCAGGATGATCCCTGTGAGAAGTCTTTAATAGGTTCTTGTCCAAGATAAACCCAGCAGGAATCCAGGATTTTTCCTCTGGTCCATACCCTCCCCAGCCCATCAAGTACTGGATCTCTCTGCCTCTCATCCTGGACCTCAGGATGCGGTTGACTATGTACACAGGCTCTCCATCGATGAGTCAGGTGAGTGGAGGGGGTCTGGAGGTGGGCACAAACCTAGAAGCTACAACAGGTTTGACCCGGAAATGGCCTTATGAACCGAGGTGCCAGCTTCCTTCTTTTCACCCTCAAGAGCAGGTCCTTGGTGGAAAGCCAAACCTTCTGACCCTCATGGTATTCAGGTGTCGGAGACTTGGTTTGGCTCACTTGTACCTCAAAGCAGATAACCGTGCTGACAGAACTCAGAACTTTAGAATCCTTCTCCTGGATAGTGAACACCGGTGGCTGAAACCCAAAAACAACATAAAACAAAGAGAGCCTGGTGGTGTTAGAAGGAGCTGAATTAAAAGCATATTCGATTCCAGGGAAGAGCGCTGGACCACACAAAATGCGTTGCTTTGTCTCAACCTATATAATGGCACTCGGTCTGACCGCCCATCAGAAAGTGGAAACGCGAAGGCAGGCTGACAGAGATCCCCAACATAGCACAGAATACTTTGCAGTACCAGTGGATGTTTTGGTCTGGTTGCAAAGGGGACAAGCTGCCACAAAATGCCAATATTTCTTATAATTCCAGGATGAAAAACCAAGGAGGTCCCATGACAGAATTCTAAAACCCTCTTTCTCAAAATTTCAGGAAAAACCAAATGATCCTTATGATATTCTTCCAGGGGTTGATGGTTACAGAGACCCCCTCTCACTTCCATCTCTGAGTCAACCAACGTGAGGTTTCAACTTCTTATTCCTGGGTCTGTAAGACAAAGAAAAATTAAAACATCCAAAGAAGAGTGCCCACCTCAACAGTGTTGGGTTAAGTCTCTTAGCAGATTTGAGGTATTCTAAATTCTTATGATCAGTCTGAACCAAAAAAGTAACCTTGGAACCATCCAAACAATGTCTCCATTTTTCTAGAGCCAGCTTGACTGCCAACAGTTCCCATCCCCTGCATCATAATTCCTCTTAGCACTTGCCTCGGGTGGCAGCCTGTAGCCGCAGCTCCCGCCGTGCGTTTTCTATGTGTAAAGCTGCTGCTACACTGCAATTTCCCAGCTTGGGATAAAGTCAGTCAGTCAGTCAGTCAGTCAGTCAGTCAGTCAGTCCGTCCGTCCGTCCGTCCGTCCGTCCGTCCGTCCGTCTTCTGTCCGTCCGTCCGTCCGTCCGTCCGTCCGTCCGTCCGTCCGTCCGTCCGTCTATCTATCTATCTATCTATCTATCTATCTATCTAAGCCCCTTACAGAAAAAGCACAGGGGTGAATCTTGCCATCCTTGGCTTCTTGACTGAGGAATGCTCTGACTCCAGTACTGCAGGCAACCAGCTAAATTGTCTATCTGGATTGCGGGAAACCAGAACAGGAGCAGAAGTGAATAAGTTCTTGAGTTTATGAAAAGCTCGATTACACTGTTCGTTCCAAAACACTTTGATCTTAGCTGAGGTTAGGGAGTTAATGGGCACAGTTACCTGACTGTTATTTCTGATAATTGTTTGGTAGAAATGAACAAATCCCAAGAATCTTTGCAATTGCTTTCTATTTTTGTAAACAATACAGTTGGTAACTGCGCTCACTTTAGTTGGATCCATAGAAATCTGGTCTGGGGAAACCACAAAACCCAAGGAAGATATAGTTTCTGCATGAAATTCACATTTCTCGACTTTCACAAAGAGTTGATTTTATTGGAGGCGCAACAAAACAGATGCGATATGCTTTTTGTGGGACTCTAGAGCCTGAGAGTAAATAATAATGTCATCCAGATAAACAAACACAAAATGTCCCACCATGTCCCTGAGCACCGCATTTACCACTTTTCTGGACTGAGATAACTGACGTATTTCCTGGGACCTGCTGTACCCACTCCTCAAGTTTCGGGGTTACTGTCCCAATGACCAAGGGTACAACTGATGTCTTGACCCTCCAGGTTTCTACAGCTCTTCTCTGAGCCCCTGGTATTTCTCTAGTTTCTCGTGTTCCTTGGTGTTTGTTAGATTCAAAATATTGTGAGTTCATATTTCATATAGGACAAAAATGAATCTGAAGCACAAAAAGATTTTCAAACAGAGCTTTTCCTGCAGGAATGAGAAAGGCTGCTGCTCACATCCCAGCACGTTTCTGGCCCCCAACAGAACAGCAGAGTCTTTTATTCACAGAGCAGAAACAGATGGGTGGGTTTTATGACCCTGGAATGACCAACTGGCTGAGAGGCAGGTCATAAAAGTTTATGACCCTGTAAATGCCTTCTGACTGAAGGCAAGTCTAGAATGAACCTCCTGATTGAATCACAGGACAGAATGTAGCATCTTAGGCCCCGTCCACACGAAGTCAAAACGAACACGAAACGCTGATATTTTCCAAAACGTTTGCCGTAAAGACAGAGACGTAAAATAAATGTGAGCGTCCACACGAATGCATGAAAACGCTGCAAAATGTATGCCAGGCCTGTAAGTGGCGCTGTGGTGTCAAAGCAAAAATA
>NW_015151688.1:199521-203190 GCF_000732505.1 Cyprinodon variegatus
TGATTCTGCTCTAAATGGTTCTTGCACAATTTGGAGGTGTGTTTAGGGTCATTGTCCTGTTGTAGGATGAAATTGGCTCCAATCAAGCGCTGTCCACTGGGTATGGCATGGCGTTGCAAAATGGAGTGATAGCCTTCGTTATTCAGAATCCCTTTTTACCCTGTACAAATCTCCCATCGTACCAGCACCAAAGCAACCCCATACCATCACATTACCTCCACCATGCTTAACAGATGGCGTCAGGCATTCTTCCAGCATCTTTTCATTTGTTCTGCATCTCACAAACGTTCTTCTTTATGATCCAAACACCTCAAACTGGGATTCATCCGTCCACAACACTTTTTTCCAGTCTTCCTCTGTCCAGTGTCTGTGTTCTTTTGCCCATCTTAATCTTTTTCTTTTATTGGCCAGTCTCAGATATGACTTTTTCTTTGCTACTCTGCCCTGAAGCCCAGAATCCCGCAGTCACCTCTTCACTGTAGATGTTGACACTGGTGTTTTGCGGGTACTGTTTAATGAAGATGCCAGTTGGGGACCTATGAGGCATCTGTTTCTCAAACTAGAGACTCTAATGTACTTATCTTCTTGCTCAGTTGTGCAAAGCTGCCTCCCACTTCTTTTTCTACTCTGGTTAGAGCCTGTTTGTGCTGTCCTCTGAAGGGAGTAGTACACACCGTTGTAGGAAATCTTCAATTTCTTAGCAATTTCTCACATGGAATAGCCTTCATTTTTAAGAACAAGAATAGACTGTCGAGTTTCAGATGAAAGTTCTCATTTTCTGGCCATTTTGCGTTTAATTGACCCCACAAATGTGATGTTCCAGAAACTCAATCTGCTCAAAGGAAGGTCAGTTTTGTAGCTTCTGTAACGAGCTAAACTGTTTTCAGATGTGTGAACATGATTGCACAAGGGTTTTCTAATCATCAATTAGCCTTCTGAGCCAATGAGCAAACACATTGTACCATTAGAACAGTGATAGTTGGAGTGATAGTTGCTGGAAATGCACCTCTATACACCTATGTAGATATTGCACCAAAAACCAGACATTTGCCACTAGAATAGTCATTTACCACATTAGCAATGTATAGAATGCATTTCTTTAGAGTTAAGACTAGTTTAAAGTTATCTTCATTGAAAAGTACAGTGCTTTTCCTTCAAAAATCTCAATATGACCCCAAACTGTCATGTATATATATATATATATATATATATATATATATATATATATATATATATATATATATATATACACAAGCCGAAAGGAAGGAGGCTGAGGACTGGTGACCGTGAGAGCCACCATCCAGGGTCAAACATCCAAAATACATAAGTGCATTAAGGACAAGCCTCCAACAGATTACATGCTCAGTGTATGTCTCAGACAATGGGGAACAGAAGATGATGCTAGAGCCCCTACACGGGATGTACCACCGACACATACCCGAGGTGGCAGATTTCAGGGAATCCTACCAATGGCTAGACAAAGCTGGACTGAAGGAAAGCACAGAGGCACTCATCATGGCTGCATAGAATACTGTGGGACTTCTAGATACAGACTGTCAGGGTTTGTTGAGGTTTTGAGGACCCAAATGCAGAGGCAAGGAGGCAGGGGTGAGTTCTTGCAGTTTTAATCTAGCAATCACAGGTAATAGATGCAGGAATTCAAAAATCCAACTTAAAATGTTAAACAAACAGAACCATGGAGACATCAGGGGAAAACAAGCAAAAGGAGCCAGGGAAAGACGAGGAACCAGCACCGAGGAAATGGCTCAGAGAAGAGCTGGAGAAACCTGGAGGGTCAAGACAACAGTTGTACCTGTGGTCATTGGGACACTAACCTCCAAACTTGAGAAGTGGGTAGAGCAGATCCCAGGAAAAACATCAGTTATCTCAGTCCAGAAAAGCGCAGTTCTAGGAAAAGCAAAGACACTGAGCAGAACCCTCAAGCTCCCAGGCCTCTGGTAGAGGACCCGAGGTTGGGGGAAAAGGAAAAGAGGGAGACTGCCCTTGGTGGGTGAGGAAGAGTTTTATACATTGCAGTGGGTGAAATAAGTATTAAACATAACACAATTTTTCTCAGTAAATACAATTCTAGAGGTGTTATTGACATAACAGTTTGAACCCACACATACACCGCAATCAAATCATAGATATCAAGAAATTAATGTATGTATAATAAAGTAAAAAGGTACAGGGAAAAAGTGATGGAACACTTATGGAAATTTATTTACTTCTTTGGGCAAAAGCCTTTGTTGGCAATGACAGCTTCAAGATGACTCCTGTATGTAGAAATGAGTCACATGCATTGTTCAGGTGGGATTTTGTCCCATTCTTCCATACAAACAGTCTTCAAATCTTAAAGGTTTCATTGGACTCTTCTATGAATTCTGATATTTAGCTCTTTCCATAGTCTTCTACTGGATTCAAGTCAGGTGATTGGATAGGCCATTCAAGGAGCTTCATTTTCTTTACCTGGAACAGATTGAGAGTTTCCTTGGCTGTGTGTTTGGGGTTATTGTCTTGCTGAAATGTCCCCCCACGTTTTCATCTTCATCATCCTGGTCAATGGCAGTAGATTTTTATCCAGAATGTCTCTGTACATTTTTCCATTCATCTTTCTATTGATTATTTTAAGTCTGGCAGTACCATATGCTGAAAAATACCCCATGATTTTCCCACCTCTATACCTAACTGTTGGCCATTAGACCTCCAATCATGATGTGCATTATGGTATCCAAAAGTTGAATTTTGATCTCATCTGACCAGACTATATTCTCCTAGTATTTCACAGGTTTGTCTTAATGTTGTGCAACTTCCTCAGCAGCGCAGTCTTGCATGTTGAGCGTGCATAGAGGCCATGATGGTTAAGTCTATTACTTATTGTTTTCTTTGAAATGATTGTACCTGCTAATGCCAGGTTATTCTTAAGCTTTCCACTCCAGTGGTATTTGGCTGTTGGACAACTCCTCTGATTTTTTTTTTCACTCTGGCAGAAACTTACGAAGAGCAGCTGGCCATGTTCAGTTATGGAGAAATTATGTTATTTCCACTTCTGGATTATGGCCCAATTCACACTAGAACTTTCATGGTCTTGTTTCTATTGTGCTTTACTTTGCTCTATGGTTTCTAGTTTTATTGGTTTAATTCCTTTTTTGTTGTAATTTCTTGATATATGTTAGTTCTCATGTTTTTCTGTTGTCCTCTGTTGCCCTCTTGTGTGTGTGTGTGTTCCTTTCCCCTTGGCTTCCTCGTTGCCTCCTTGTCAGCTCGTTAGCCCTGCCTTTGTCTCAGTCAGCTATATATGCTCTCCCTCTGCTCTCACTCGTTGTTGGTTCATTGTCTTTGCTGTCCTCCCATGCTGTTGTCCACGTTCCTCGTCTCTCCCTGGCTCCTCATGCTTGGTTTCCCCAGATGTCTCCATAGTTCTGGTTTAATTTTCATTATTAGTTGGATTTTTGCATTCCTGCCTTTGTTTACTTTTTTGCCCCATTAAACTGCAAGAAATCTCCTCAGCCTCTCTGCCTCGGCACTTGGGTCCTCCAAACCACAACTAAACCCTGACAAGAAAATTAAGAGATTTAGAAATCCTTCTGTAACCAGTGTCATCATTAAGGTAGAGAAGGCCTTGAGAAAGCTCTTTTTACTTTTACCTATCACGAGATGTGATACAAG
>NW_015151688.1:203348-204838 GCF_000732505.1 Cyprinodon variegatus
AACTATCCAGAATACCCTCATCCCATTGGTCGAGCCAAGTGTTGCTCATGGAGATGATAGCGGGAGACAACAGAGCAGGATGGGGGACGAACGGAATTAAAAAGGCTGACGCTGCTCTTGGGGGCGGGGCACCTTTGCATAGCGTTGCACCGCCAAAAAAATAATGCAGAAATATAGGAAGGAATGGGGGAAAAAACAAATATCTGGGTGGAAAAGTCAGCGAAAATGGGGGTGTAGGTATCAGAGCTGCTCAGCGCCCTGCCCCTTCTTATGACGTCAACATATATCAACTCCACTTGGACAAACTGTTTCTTAAGGATCAAATCTCTTTTGGAGTCTCAACATATTATTACCTATATTTGCCATTATTTTACATGTAATTTGCGATCTATCTAAAGTAGCCGAAAATACAAAACAAACAAAAAAAGTCTCAGCTTATTTTTATTCTTTTCAGATCTGAGCGCAATGGAGGACAAATGGAACATCTTAAAAATGACTTTCATAGAGAATTTAGACAAATAAAACACTTTTTCTGCTTGTAGAAAACTAACGGTTGTTGTTGACACAAAGTTAAAAGTAGTGTAGCTTAATACGGCTAACTGACAGAGCTAATAGAGGCTAACCTGTTAGCTACTGAGCACAGCTAGCCACAGCGCTACTACGGGGTGTAAATAATCGTTTTGTATCGATGCATCGATTCAGCAGCCGACGATCTGATGCATCGACACGTCTGCAAGAGTATCGACTCATGTTTTATTCTTTCCTCCCTCTATTTTTATCCGCTTGCTCCTGGATGTAATTCTGACTCCCGTGCTGCCGTGGCGCTAAACCTATTTTGCCCTCCTACCTCGCTTGCTTTAGCCACTACCCTCTTTCTGCATGCACACACACAGTCGCGTAAACAGTAGCCAAGACAGACATGGCGGAGGAAAAAGAAGATGATGTATTCTTGAGTATCGAAAATAATCGAATCGTTGGGTCAGGAAATCGATTCTGAATCGAATCGCCATGATGGGTGTGATTTACACCCGTAAGCGCTACCCGGCTCTCCCCCTTTACACCATGGTCTACCAGTTACTTTGTTCACCATAAACATTTCTTTTTTTTTTTCAGTTTTGTTATCAATCAATAAAATTTCATTGATCTTTAGACGTGCTAAGATGCTCCCGACTCTGCAGGTGATGTTATTATCGTCGCCTGGGCAACCACAATGTTTTACATCATGTGGCAACGTTCAGCCAATCTTGTAGCATTACTGGCATGAAGCACGACCTGAGCAGGTCTGGTAGCTACACCGGCGAGCTTTTTCTGTAGCCCATGGCGGACTGTCAGATTAGAGCCAACATGCTGCCAGTGGCGGACACCTGCCAGGTGTCCCTTTTTTTTTTTTTAGGGAGTTGGCAACCCTACTGGAGTTTAACTGCATCCCCTAAAGGATCCCAAACTTCTTCTTTGTTCTTCTGAAACAGTTTTGAACTCTGAGCCCTTTG
>NW_015151689.1:0-1701 GCF_000732505.1 Cyprinodon variegatus
TTTTACTTTTATACTTTAAGTAAATTTACAAGCCTGTACTTTGTTACTTTTACTTGAGTAAAGAAATTTAATCAGTACTTCCACTTTTACCAGAGTATTTTTTAACCCAAGTATCTGTACTTTTACTCAAGTACGGAAAGTCAGTACTTTTACCATCTCTGTCTGTATCTATGAGGAATGTGCGACAGTGTTGGCCAGACAGATTCAAATTTTAGGCTGGCGAGTATTTTAATGGCACTAGTGGCTCATTATGAGAGAGGGGTGAAGAGACATGTGGCAAAGCACCACAGGTCAATTTTGAACCCGGGTCGGCTGCGTCAAGGACTAAGACCTTCGTACATGGGTCATGCACGCTAACCGCTGCACCACCGAAGCAGGCCCCATGAACCTTTTTTTGGTCATCCTACTTAGCTATGGCTTAACAGCAGAAACGTCTCTTAAACTACGACTTCTAATCACATAAGTGAGGTTAGATGTCTGAAAGGAATTATTAAGCTGACGGGCTTCAGTTCCTCACCTTTTAGGCATAGATGTTTTATTCTAGATCACAATTAAGTAAAAGGCGACGTATAAAAGTTTAATTCCTGTTTTGTGTGTGAACAAACTTTATCAATGACACCTTA
Source organism: Cyprinodon variegatus (assembly GCF_000732505.1). Lineage (NCBI taxonomy): Eukaryota > Metazoa > Chordata > Actinopteri > Cyprinodontiformes > Cyprinodontidae > Cyprinodon > Cyprinodon variegatus. The sequence continues at coordinate 624 of NW_015151689.1, forward strand.
GTACCTTGGGGTTCATTCATCCACATTTTGTGATTCTGCTCTCACTATCAGTCGCTCTACAGACCTGACAGCAGCTGGCAGGTCCAAATCCATCCCACTCAGCTTCAGGGAACCACTTTGGACCGGCTGCCTGGACTCAGGACTCAGCGTCCCGGACTGAGAAAAACAGACAAGTCAGGAAAAATTCATCCACACTGCAAAAACAATCTAGAAATAAGTCAACATTTCTTAAATTAATTATTAATTAATTTGAGTATGTAAATAAGATGATTTGCCAATGGAATGAGATTTTACTTTTAAAATAAGATAATTAGATAATATGCACTTGAAATAAGACAATGTAGTTGTTTTTTCTTATTTTAAACGTAAATTGTCTTGTTCCATTGGCAGAGAGTCTCACTTACTTCCTCAATTCAAGAACAAATCCAGTTATATTAAGAAAAATGTACTTATCTAGATTTCGATTTTTTCCAGTGCATGCTGCTCCACTTATGGTTTCAGGGAAGCAAAAACGTAATGTTAAAGGGGTCATAGAATGATTATATAGGGTATTTGGTGCTTAGGGTCTCTGAATAGGGTGTGTAACATTGGTTGGGCTGAAAATGGTATATTTGCTGTTCTATGAGTCGAAATGCAAACCTGGTAAAAAGCCCTAGAATGAAACGACAGGTTTTCTTCTTTTTATGGTATGCTCATGAATATTTAGATGAGCTGTGCGCTGATTGGTTGGTTTACAACGAGCAAAGCTGCTGAGCAAGGACTCAGTCCTACTTTTCATACCTAAAAAAATGTCAGGGGGGGGGGTTCAAAATCGAACCCGACCCGGTGACGATAGCCGCCGGCCTCATGCACGCTAAGGCAGGCAGGTGGAAGCACGGTAAGGGAGTTGGGTGGAAGCACGGTAAGGCAGGCAGGTGGAAGCACGGTAAGGGAGTCAGGTGGAAGCACGGTAAGGCAGTTAGGTGAAGCACGGTAAGGCAGGTAGGTGGAAGCATGGTAAGGCAGGCAGGTGGAAGCACGGTAAGGCAGACAGGTGGAAGCACGGTAAGGCAGGCGGGTGGAAGCACGGTAAGGGAGT
>NW_015151689.1:3220-8875 GCF_000732505.1 Cyprinodon variegatus
GGCTTTTCAGTGACACCACATATAATGCAGATTTACTGTAAATTTATAGTCTAAAGCAAATAGTTAGTGAGCCCCTCCATCCTTAAGGGAGTCGGGTGGAAGCACGGTAAGGCAGGCAGGTGGAAGCACGGTAAGGGAGTCGGGTGGAAGCACGGTAAGGGAGTCGGGTGGAAGCATGGTAAGGCAGGCAGCATACCGTCACCAGGTCGGCTTCGGACCAGCCCCGGAGCTGATGGCTCGGTTCAAATGCCCGGTCCGGTCCAGTCAGCAGCCCAGCCATTTCTCAGATCTATTACAGAGCTACTAGGATCTGGGAACACTATTGTTGTAACTTGCAGCAGGCATTTATGTTGCTGCCGAATCCATTCAAATCAAAGTCGGCATCATTACCAGAGGTAAAAATTTATAGATTTTGGACCTATAAAATTCCATTATACAAGGATTTATAGATTGTTTTCAGTAAAACTAATACTTTGATTACACCACTCGAGATGTACATAACAAATTTGGCACTGTTTTTGTCACTGCAGAACCTTTTGCAGTCTCTAACTCAAAGTACAGCCACTCTGCTGGCATCGCTCCTTCCAGGGATTCCTTCCCTGGTAGCTAGGCCTCTACTATCCTATTAGCAGTCACAATAGGTATGATCTGATTGACTCTGTGTGCAGCATACAGGTGCTTCTGGTTAAAAAAGCAGGTGTGGAGTCCTTCTGTCAGTGTGCTTATATAAGAGACATTTCATGAAGGCCAAAATAATCATTTTTCGTTTTGTGTCAAACTAATTTTAAAAATGAATATCAGACATCCTGAACGAGCACTTTTTTAAATGTTTTTCGCATCCTGAAAGTTTCAGATTATGATTTTATTTATAAAGGAAATAAAATCTACCCAAACCACCTGACACTTTGTGAAAAGGTATTTGCAGCCTAATAACTGCTTACTTCAATTCAATTCAGCTTTTTTCTATAGTGCCAATTCACAACACACGTCATCTCAAGGCTCTTTTCAGTTCAGTTCATTAAATCAAAGTTTTTTATCTAAGGAAAACCAGTTGATTGCATCGACTCATTGACCCCACTTGCAATCCCTCACACTAAGCATGGTTGTAGCGACAGTGGAGAGGAAAACTGCCTTTTAACAGGAAGAAACCTCCAGCAGAACCAGGCTTAGTGTGAGCAGCCATCTTCCCCTTTAATGGTTAATAATGACTGGTAATGAGTCTTTAACATTACTGTGGAGGAATATTAGCCCATTATGCTGTGCACGATCATTCAATTGAGTCACACAGGAGGATTCTCCCATTTCAGTTTCTGCAATAGCCTGTCAATCAAAGTAGACTTTACCTGAGCCACTCAAAAACAGTTTTTAAAGTCACAGGTGGGGTTGGCAGGGTTTTTATGGACAGATTTCATGTTCCCATTAATCATGGCAAGTAATCCAGGTTCTGCAGCAGCAAATCAGCCCGTACCATCACACTTCCAACATTGAGTTTAACTGGAGGTATGATGTTCAGGTTCTGAAATACGGTATAAGTTTGAATCTAAATTTAACAGAATGCATAACAAAAAGATTGGATAATTTGAGAAGCACCAACACGTGTGAGGCAGCCAACAGCTGACAAAGTAACAGGATGTCAGTTACCAGATCAAAACCCAGGTAGAGGCAATGCTTCTTGATTCCTTCATTAGTGGAAGAAATGAATGAACAAATCTGTTCTGGTGACACCTGGAGGGAGACAGACAGGATCAGGACCAGATATTGCCTGATTAATTCTGAAGACTGTGAGGCTGATCAAACAGGAGCGTGGAAGGGAAGGGACAAATCCAATATTTAGTTGGATTATTCCAGAAAGGAGAGCTTTTGAAAATGGACAGAGTACCGGATTTTTCTTCATCATCCTCCTTAGTTCCTTCAGGTTGTTCATAAGCTCAGACTGCAGCTGGTTGCTTTTGGCCTCCTGCAGGAGTTTAACACAGTAAATGGTGGACATGGACAGGTTGTCCGAGACAGAAAGAAGGACAAGCTGACAGGTACCTCAGCCCTGATCTTAATTTGTGTCCTGCTGATGATTTCCTGGATCTTCACATTGAATTTCACCTCAGTTTGCAGGGAAGAAAACTCGTCCTCTAGGGAAGTCGAAGCCTTCCTCACCTGCAGCAGAACAGAGACGCTTTCAGAGTTTTGATGGACACCTTACTACCTGCTACTTGAAGTGCCTGTTTCCATCCGTCACCTCGCTCCTTTAAAGACCAACCTACCTGGTCTGAACTTTCAGGCTCAAAAACCATCAGTTTCTTGTATATTTTCTGCTCTGCTGCAGAAATTTGCCTGGTTTTCTTCTGCAGGCTCCCCTGAAGCTTTTCTACCTCCCTAGGAGCAAAACTTCGTCCTTCATGGAACTTCCTACAGGAGAAGAAAACTTCCATCTGAGAATGATTACCATATTTTTAACCTCCTACTGCTAGCATTAATTTTGAATATATACCTGAAAGACTTTAGAAGGTGTGATGTTCTTCTTCTGACCTCCTCCATTCTGCTTTGAATCGACAGTCTGAAGTTCTCCTTACGGCTCTGGATGTCAGCAGCATGCTGCTCCAGGCAGGACCGCAGGGTGGACCCAAAAGCGTCCAGGCTGACAGACACAGAGGAGGTTAAAGAGGCAGTTTTGCAGAGTGTCAACTGATCATTGTTCAGTTCTTACCGGTTGCAGCTGGTGAGCGCCATGTGTAGGCCATCCTGGGCATCCTTCTGGATGGAGGCCTTTAGCTCCTGCAGCTCCCTGCTGTGCGAGTTCAAAACTTTCAAAAACTCCAAGTTCTCCTCCTGGAGAGATTTTTGAAGACCCTGAAACTCTTCTTTGCAGGAGGCTAAAATGTGCAACATGTCCTGACAGTGGTCGTCCACATGCTGTTGATGGAGCTGCAGCTCAGCTACACAAACAAACACACACAACATGGTGTCAGTCAAACATCTCAGGAGCTCTGAATGTGGCCTATATGCAGTGATATTCTGTATTATTCAGGTGAGGTCAGGTCTCGCTGAGGGTAAAATGTATTTTTCAAGAAAGATCTGATCATGAAAGCACAAAAGAAACATACAATGACTATAATAAAACATAAAAAATAATAGAAAATGACAACAGCTTATATAAACGCAGAAGGTAATCAGACAAGCAGTAGCAGAACAAGCATGAAACAGTCTCAGTAACAAAATAACTTTACTGTTAGTTCATTAAAAACTATCTAAATGACCAAACCGGTTCTGACAATTCCAGACCCATTTATACACTCACAAAACAGCCTTTTCTTTCCTGATTTGGTTCTGACTCTGAAAAAAAGTTGTTTTTTTAAACATTCACAGAGTCCAGGGTTTGGTTTCAGCCACACTTCTATTGCTTTTATTACAGTTCTGTTACAGCCTACAGAGAACTATTATGTCAAAATGTCTAAACCATGATACAACACAACATACAACAAAGTCAACATCCAGCTTGTTTCAGCTCAGCAGTTTTCAACAGAAGCAAATTATGATTGAAGAAAACCATCTTCCTCACCTGGAGGTAGACATGAAGTTTATTTCTCAAGGAGAAAGCTAAGAATGGAGATACTCCTGAGTAATCTGTGTGTGCTATTGAACCTGGTTTGGCATCAGAGTGAGGACCACTATTCTGGTTTCCGCTTTTTTACCAAAGTGAAGACATTTTTCTGGCTCTCTTTTCCATTTTCAGGACTTGGTATGAACTGAGTTTGGGTTAAAGGGATAATCGTGCTAACCCACTTTCATTCTGTTCTGTTTGCCAGCAAGTTAGCAGTTCTACTAATGCTAACCGAAGGTCAGCATTAGCAAAGGTTAAACTTACCTTTCCAAAAGGAAAGCGGAAACCTCTGTATGGCATATGAGCCCCTTTGCTTCTTTAAGTCGGCACCAATGCAAAAAAGCTTGACCAATGTTCACCCTCAATTTGCTTCTTTTACTTATTTATTTTTTCACTTCATTCTGAGCAATGTAATGAACAGAAGAAGCCCTTTCTTAGCTCTATTGTGGAGCTAATAGAACTGGCATGCCAAAAGTTAGTGTTCACGGTTTCCCTGCTTCAGCACAGCAGATTCCGATGACTACACTTCAGCTAAAGCTTTTTAATCAGCTATCGATGGAAATCAGCTGTGCTGAAGCAGTGAAACCTCTAAAACCTGCAGGACAGTTGCCATCGAGAGCTGACTATGGGCAGGCTTGAGCTCCATCCTACATAATTTCATTCTTATTGGTACAGAATCCTTTTATGTCGATGTTGGTATCAAGAAAAGCAAATATTACATTCAATTTGGACCCATATAAACTGTAAAGGTTTATAAAGCAATTATTTGGTTTTTTTTTTAAATAAAATTAAGGACATTTCTTTTATTCTGTGCCACTCTAGAGGTTCTTTGGATGTATTATTACTGTAAAAAATATTCCTTGATGAAAAAGTTGTCTATGACCTTCAAGGTAAGGGTGAGGTATGCTCTGGTAATGAATAGCTTTAGGGTTATTGTTAGAGCATAGAAATTGTTTAAAATGACTAAAATAATCAATGAAGTGTGTGTGTTTTACCGAGGCGGGGCTCGTAAATGTGGGTCCTGATGTATTCACTTTTCAGCTGGAGTTCCTGCTCCAATCGGACTGACTCTTTCCTTTCCTTCACCATGGCCTCAACCAAGCCTGGGAGGTCTTTGAAGCTCTGCTCAACATGGTCAAGGACCAAAATCCGGGTCCTAGTCATCAAACATACATTGTGAGGACGTCACTGGGTAGATGTTGTCAAAGTAATTACAGATGAAGTGAGAATCAATTATGTTTCAGTTTGTCTTTGCTTAAATTAACATGAATTTTACTGTAATAAGGTCTGTAATCAGTAATAAATGACTTGTTTGCTGTTTCAGGGAGCCTGGAATTATAAATTAACTGTTTTCATATTCTAAAGGCACATATCAAAGGAATGAGCTGTTATAATGAAAAATAAGAAAGTATATTTTCAGTTAAGTAAAATAAGGCACTGACTAAACCCTTTGAAACAACATCCTTGGGTAAAGGCTAGGCACTAAAAATGAATTACCTAACTATTGCAAGGGCAGAAATTGTGTGAAAGCAGGAAGTCCCTGGCTTCAAGGCTATCTGACTCACTTGTTGCAAAAGGATGTGGTTTTTGGAAGGAGAAATTAGCACTAGTCAGCAGATTCTTTCCACCAAACCAGGAGGACTTTACAAGAACTCTAACATAGGGTAATAATCGGTAGATTCAAGTCTGGGACCCTGGGTTGTTTTAGAGTCCAAGAGTAACTGAGAAGCGAGATTCTTGCACAATCTCAACAAGGACAAGTGAGCATACTCCCACCTGCTCAGGGTGTGCACCAGCAGCTCCACAGGAAACACCGGGGGATATTCGTGTGGCATCGAGTCAGGCAAGGTGGGGGCGGGGCACACAAAGGCAGGCCCTGTGTAGACCACGCCCACTGTCGATGTGAAGGTGACACTGCTGCTAATGTCACAGACTTGGAGTAGTGGGGACGCCCCCTACACACAAACACAATCATTACAGGCATGACTGCAGCTGAAGAAGCTGCTGTCAGTCAGATAATCAATAGCTGATCAGCTTCACCTCAGTTGGCCAGGCAGGGT
>NW_015151689.1:8885-12495 GCF_000732505.1 Cyprinodon variegatus
TCACTGCTTATGGGCTCATGTCTCGCTTGTATTGCTATTCTTGTACTGATAGAGGATTCTGAAAAGAAACATACCAGACCAGATCAAACCAGTTTAAGTGTCTAAATCAAAACAAGTCCAGAAAAACTGACAAAGAACCAGTCTGGAGGTTCTGATAGTGGGATGTTCTGCAGTTCTGCTTGTAAGGAAAATAAGTATTTGAACACCCTGCTATTTTACAAGTTCTTAGAAACAATGGAGGGGTCTGAAATTGTCATCATAGGTGCATGTCAACTGTGAGAGACAAAAAAAAAAATAAAAAAATAAAATCCAGAAATCACAATGTATGAGGTTTCAACAAATTATTTGTATGATACAGCTGCAAATAAGCATTTGAACACCTGAGAAAATCAATGTTAATAAATGGATACAGTAGCCTTCATTTGCAATAACAGAGGTCAAACATTTCCAGTAGTTTTCCAACAGGTTTGCACATACTGCAGGAGGGATTTTGGCCCACTCCTCCAAACAGATCTTCTCTAGATCACTTAGGTCTCTGGGCTGTCGCTGAGGAACACAAAGTTTGAGCTGCCTCCAAAGATTCTCTATTGGGTTTAGATCTGGAGACTGGCTAGGCCACGCCTGAACCTTGATATGATTGGAACCTTGGAAACCTTTGTCCCAATTCTTTTCAGGTCATTGACCAGCTCCTCTCGTGTAGTTCTGGGCTAATTTCTCACCTTCCATAGGATCACTGACACCCCCCAAGGTAAGATCTTCCATGGAGCCACAGTCCGAAGGAGATTGTCAGTCATGTTTAGCTTCTTACATTTTCTAATAATTGCTCAAACAGTGGAGCTTTTTTCACCAAGCTGCTTGGTAATTTCCCTGTAGCCCTTTCCAGTCTTATGGAGGAGTACAATTTTGTTTCTAGTAACTTTGGACAGCTCTATGGTCTTGGCTTTTAGAAGTTGGATTCTTACTGTATGGGGTGGACAGGTGTTTCTATGCAGCTAACAACCTCAAACAGGTGAATCTAATTTAGGGTAATGAATGGAGTGGAGGTGGACATTTTAAAGAGAGACTAACAGGCATTTGAGGGTCAGAATTCTAGCGGATAGACAGGCGTTTAAATACTTATTTGCAGCTGTATCATACAAATAAATATTTAAAACAATCATGCATTGTGATTTCTGAAATTTATTTTTTTTAGATTCTGTCTCTCACTGTAGACATGCACCTAAGATGATCATTCCAGACCCCTCCATGATATCTAAGTGGGAGAAATTACAAAATAGCAGGGTGTTCAAATACTTATTTTCTCCAGTATCTGATAATGGAAGCACTTTATTAATAATAATAAACAACAACAGCCCATCAAGGGTTACCCTGGTATGTTTCCATGGTTTCCGGTCTGAAGGTGGGGCTGAGTCTGAAGTAGGAGCTGATGCTGCTGCTGTAGGAGAGGAGTTCCTCCATGTGGAGTGCAGGGAGCTGGTCCAGGAGCTCCCACTGATCAGTCACAAACTGTCTGCAGCTTCAAACACAACAGAGTCTGAGATGAGGACTGGACAATCTCCTAATCAGCAACAACAGGTTTCCTACCTTTCCTCCACGTCTTTCAGCTGCTCTAGAGTATTTTGCAGACACCTCTGCAAAGCATCCTCACTTTCCCCCTGACTGAGAGCCTCCAACAGGACATTCACCTCTAACATCTTCTCCTAGAAAATACACAGTTGAGTTTCATGGGATGGACAAGCAGCTGAAACATGCTTGGAGGCCTGACCCTCACTGATCAGGGTGTGTCACCTGAACGCGCTGCTGGTGAGGCTCTGTTAGGACCTTCAGCCGTTCATTCAGTTCTTCTTTTCTCTTCTCTAACCCGCAGCAGTACCTTTTCCACAACAATGCCAAGGCTTGCAGCACCTCAAAGACACTCCCGCTGACCCAGACCACATGACGGCCCACAGAGTCTCTGAGCATCTGCAGACAGAGGGACAGACAGTGAGGTCAGTCAACAGGTAAGCAGAATGGAAGTAATTCAGGAAGGTTTATCTGACAGACATCTAAAGCAGCCAATCTGTCTTCATCCTTTCTCTGTTCTTGTCCAATTATAGGGAGCAGCTGAGAGGTGACGATTTCCTTCATCTGCTGGTCTGATAGCTGGAGAGCTGATAGTGCCTCCTTCAGGAAGACATACAAGCAAAGATCACTTTTTAGTTGTTTAACCAAATGATTTAAGCGTCTTTGATTTGGCTTGTTACAAAGTTACAACTTTGCAATAATATTTCACTATTAGGAAGAGCAAATATATGAGAACTAATTACAAATTTACAAGTAGGAATCACAAATTTGCAAATACCATATAAGAATTTTGAGCAGGAATCACTTATTTATTAGTAGGAATCACAAATCTATGAGCATGAATTACTAATTTACAAGTACAAAACCACAATTAACAAGTAGGAATCACAAATTTATGAGAACAAAGTACAAATCAACCAATATTAATCACAAAGTTATAAGCAAAAATCACACATTAACCTGTAGGAATTTACAAGGAGGATCACAACTGTATAAGCAGTATTCTCCAATCATAAATGATTTACAAATCTATGAATAAAATGACAAATTTACTAGAACAAATTTACGAGTAGGAATCACAAGAGTGGTTGAGGGCATATAGCTTGGAATCCCGAGGTTATGAGACCTCAAACTGTGAACAGTAAAGCAGCTGTGCTGCTGCCATCAACTTGTTTGTTTGTAGATGTTCGCTAATCTGCCAGGCTGTGTGTTTCCTGGACGCGGCCGGCTTTAACAGTTGGTTTCTGTATCTCTGCTTCTGTCTCCTTGAACCCCAGTCTGCTCTGCAGATGGCCGCTCACACTGAGCCTGGTTCTCCTGGAGGTTTCTTCCTGTTAAAATTGAGTTTTCCCTCTCCACTGTCGCTACAATTCAGTGTGAGGGATTGCCTTTGTGAATTGGCGCTTTATAAATAAAGTGAATTCAATTGAATATAAACTAAATCATTATAATACAACTGAATAAGCAAACAGTATTTAATTTCAAGTAGGCTGTATCTGTTTAACGAAATTTCCCAGATGCAATGTACATGCATGAATCCCATTGCATAAGAGAATGCCCTCAGATTCTCTCTTTTAGGGAAAAAGTATTGAACCTGGCCAGTCGCATCAATGGAAAACAAGTAATGTTTACCAGATATTTGCCCTGCAACAGACTGGTGACCTGTCCAGTGTGTACCCCGTCTCTCGCCCATTGAAGACCGGAGATATAATATGCATTATACAAATATTTAATAAAAAGGAGATTTTGCTGACTGTTTTGTAGTGTGTGTTGATGGAAAACTCATATTAAGCATTTACTTCATGTGTTGCATCTCCTGCATCCACCAATAGTTTTAATTGATTCTCTTGCTTTCACTGGAAAGGTTTTTGACACTAATTTAGGATCAAATAATGTTTTTTTTTTTTTTTTTTTTTCTGTAAGAGTGCAACCAACAGGTAATATGGCATTTACAGTTCTTGTGATTTATTCCCCACTGCTTATTTTTTATTGGTCCTTTATTTCTGCTGCTCAGCTCTTAGGCAGCACAAGCTCGATCTCTAAACTG
>NW_015151689.1:13030-16914 GCF_000732505.1 Cyprinodon variegatus
TCTATCCAATAAAGGCCGGGACCGCAATGCACTTGAGTGAAATAAAGGCCCGGGCCTATATTAGAGAATTTACGGTATCTCTCTTTAGTAATGCCATTTCTGTGAATGAACAGCATTTGATAAGCGTTGGAACTTGTGCCCTTTTATGGAACAAGCATGTTGTTCTTTCAGATGACATACCCCATCAGATCAGCATACCCATAATTAATACGCATGTGCAAGACGTCAGATTTGCGTTTATCCATTTAGTTTTGTACAACAAATAGACTTTAAACTATCTCAACGGGTGTGTATGCCTTTAGTCATGTACAAAAAAAACAAAACAATTGAAGGTCAGATCGCCATACGTTTTTATAAAACACCAAAAAGTAACTAATTAAATGACTTCTTCCCAAGGTTCAGCACCAATCACATCGTGAAGTTTGCAGACGACACCACAGTGGAGGGCCTCATCAGAGACGACAACGACCTGGACTACAGAGAGGAGGTGGAGTAGCTGGTGGACGGGTGCAAAGATAACAGCCTGATCCTGAACGTGGAGAAGATGAAGGAGATCATCTTGGACTTCAGGAAGAACCGGCCTAACCACGTCAACTTCTCCAGAAGCACCATAAAGAGCGTACTGACCAGCTGTCTCACTGTGTGCTGTGGAGGCTGCAGCGCCTCAGACTGGAAGAAAGTGAGGAGAGCAGTAAGAACAGCAGAGAAGATAATCGGGGCTCCTCTTCCCTCCAATAAAGACATTTCATCCCAGCGCTGTGTGTCCCGAGCCCGTAACATCATAAATGTCCGCTCACCCCCCCCCACCATGGACTGTTCTCCCTGCTGCCCTTTGGGAAGCTACTTCGAAGCATCCGATGCAGATCCAGCAGATTCCAAAACAGTTTCTTCCCCACTGCCATTAGACTGCTGAATGTTTTGTAAAATGGGGTGTAAAAATAAAAAGTGCTGAATGTTGTAAAATGTAAATCATAATCCAGTCTTATGTTTACATTTTATAACAGCTGCACTTGAAAAATGAAAATGTCTTGAGAGCTGTACTGAACGAAATTTATTTTTGTATACACTTTTTTGTGTGTACAAAATGACAATAAAGTCTGTCTAAGTCTAAGTCTAAATTGTTATTTTGTAAATGACTAAAGGGATTCACACCCATTGAGGTAGTTTAAAGTTTATTTTTTGTACAAATAAAAAGGGATAAACTAAAGGGATATACGGGTATTGACTATGGGTAGGCTGGTCCGACTGGTATGTTCATCTGTCAGAATAATGGCAGTAATTTTGCTGATTTGCAATTCTCTTGAATGTGTGTTCACTTAAAGCAAAGGTAGAATGCATAAGGTTCATGATAAGTGTACCAATGTATTAGAAGTTGAGAAAGTTTGATGAATCTGCTGTGGGACAAATGTAGTGGAAAAATTAAGAGAAATTTCCGACAAGAGTAAGAAAATGTCGCATGAGGCCCAATGGTTTAAAATGTAAAGGTTTTCATTTGTTTTTTCTTGTTTAATGTTTGTTACTTACAAACCGTCAGGTGCACAACCACCACACACTCATAAGGAGTGTAACAGCTTCATCAGGGGTTTTATTTGTACTCGTAAATTTGTGATCCTTACTTGTATTGTGATTTGTACTTGTACTACTGCAAAGTTATAACTTTTTAACATGTATTTATACCTTCTAAACCTGTATTCTCACAGATCAAACGTCTGAACAACAAACAAATTCAAACCTCAAATTAAGTTACATATTTTGGCCTACATTTAGAAATTAGAAACCTTTGCATTGGTTTTGATCTTAGCCCATAGTCTGGGATGTTTTCAAAAAATTTCATAAAGTTCTTAATCTCTTCCAGGACGGTTTCCTTAAGTACCATGTAAATAACCTGTACTTGTAGTGAGAGTTTCTCTTTAGGTCCTGCTACTCTGCCCAGTGATCCAACCTCACACCAAGTCAGATCCTTTATAAACTGAGCTAAAACATATCAACTGATCCATGGTCAGGTCTTACCTTGCAGCGCTCCACTTCAGCCAGGCGATGCTGCCATGTGTGCTGATAAAAACCCCGTAGCTGATGGATGAAGTCAGCATGAAGACGATCTGAAGACAGAAAGGACAAACAAGATGCTGGAATTATTTTAAATCCAGAGCGCATTTCATCCCTCATCAGTGAGATTTATCAGACCCTGGATTAGACTGGTGTCTGATCGGAATGCATCAGAAAATTACCAATCAGCTGATTAACAGTGTTCAGTTCATCAAACCAATCAGAAACCAGAGCCGAGGAGCAGGTGGGGGGGACCAGAGAGCTGAAACACAGAGAGTGAAATTTATTGGGCAAACATAGCAGTGGGTGGAGCCTACAGGTACTGAGAAGTAGTGGGTTTTCTTTCTGTTACCAGATCTTATAGATGATGTCACAGCGCTGTTTTATCAGATCTTCTTTGGTTTGTTTCATCTGCTGATCCAAGAGCAGCTCCTGTTCTTTATTCTTGCCGCTGCTACAGAGACTCCTGAAATAAAAACTTCTACTAATCCACAACCAGTTTAGGGACATGATAAGGACACTGCCACTCTGTCATTGGATGCTGAGAAGGCCTTAGACAGAGTGGAGTGGATCTTTTTTTTTGATACTTAGCAAAAAAAGCTTCTCCAACACGTTTCAGTCTAGAACCAGGATCTACACTAATTAGCTAATTATCTCATTTTCAATTCGTAGAAAAACTTTGAAAGACTTGATTGGTATTAACCAGACATGATCATCCCTGGACCCATTCAGTCCTTGAATCTCGACCGACCTTAACTGCTGCACCACCTCTTCTACTTTGTTGCTCCGCCATTGATCCAGGCGGTCCTCCCAGTGCCGACGGATGAGAGCCTGCTGTTGAAGGTTTTCCTGCTTCAGCAGCATAATCAGGCGAGCAATGCTGCACTGGTTGGCCAGCAGAGCATGATTCAACGCCTGGAGGAGGAGGAGGAGGAGGAGGAGGAGTGAAACAGTGGGCGCTGTGAGGCTTGAGAAGTCAAAGGGGCAGAGGTTACCGTGGCCTCATCATGGATCAGTCTGTGGACATCAGGTGGAAACAGGAAGCTGATCAGCTCCAGCAGGTGGCAGTATTTTTTCAGGATAACCTTGAGCTTGGACAGAAAATGTGCAGGCAGCTCCATTATTTCAAGCAGGAGAAATTTTGTCAAACCTCAAAAGATTTCTCTCATGCGAATCAAAGAGTGTTCTGATTCCCAGTCTGATTGAGCATCAGAGAGGCAACCAGCTGCCAGATGTTCTTCCCTGAGGAAGATGATCGGACCTGTAGCTCACACAGAAACACTGAACAAACAGCTGGAAATTACTCTGACCTTCTCCCTTCTGCTTCTTTCACATCTGCTCAGCTTCTGGTCCAGTTCTGAGACCTGGATCTTCTTCTGCCTCACCTCCTCTTCCACTTCCTCCCAGAGACAATGCAAGACCTGACACACACAGACAAGCGAGTCATCTCCACGGCTCCAGTTCTAAGCAGAGACATGTGCTCACTGATACTCTGGTCTAACCCTCTGCTGCTGCTGCTGACAGCAGAAGACAGTCCTCTTCTGATTTCAACCTGCTGTACTTGTTCTTAAAGATAATGGCACTAAGGATGTATGTGTAGAACCGACCCACCCTCTCCGCCATAGTCCAGTCCAAAGGACCAGAGCCTTAAATCCATTAGATCTGTCCTCTTCTTTTCCAAATGACAGCTTCTCCTCAGAGCTTCTCCTCAGAGTCCTGCCGATTAGCTCGTTTGTTTTCATTCAATCATTTTCTCAGGGGCGTAGGTTTGATTTTAACTTTGATAGGGACACTATTGGTCTGATGTCATTGGTCCTATGCCAAAATATGCACGCTTG
>NW_015151689.1:18669-21656 GCF_000732505.1 Cyprinodon variegatus
TCTGCCTCCCATTCTACTTTTAGAAATTCTAGGAACCACTAGTAAACCTGCAGATTGAGAGGAAAGGGCTCTGTTGGGGAACATACAAACTCTGCAGAAAGCCCCTGCCAGGATTTAAATCCATGTTTTCAGAAATGGTTTGATAATTCTCCTCAGTATGTTAGCAGTAACAGCAGCAGATCCAGAGCCTGTGTGTTTATTACGCCTGTGGCATTCATGATAATGCAGAGGCACCTGGGACAGATGGCTCAGCTCAGACTTCAGCTGCTTCAGAGCTTCCTCATGTTTCTGACTTCTCTTCCTTTTAAGTTTCTCCACGGTTCCAGAACTCTGATGATCGACCTCTGTGGGGGAAAAGGAGGACATGAGCAAAATTACTTTACTTTCAATTACCTGCTTAGATTAAAGTTCTCATTTCTTTATAAGAGCACTTTGACGCATATTTAAAAGTAAAAAAAAACAAACATAAAACTCACAGCCCTTGTATTATAATAATATTGGGGAGAATTTAACCAAAGAGTTTATCAAATACCAATGTATCCAAAAACAAGCATTTAACAGAAATGTTGATGAGTTGATCAAACTAGATCAGGTATGCTCAGGAAGGAACAGCTCAGTTGTGCAGTGGGTAGCACTGCAGCAATAAGGTTGTGGGTTGTGGGTGATTTCCAGCCCGTTGTCTTTCTGCAGGGAGTTTGCATGTTCTCCCTCAGCATGCGTGGTTCCATAAACATGACTGTTAAGTTAAATGGCTTCTCTAAGTGAGTGTGAGTGTGTGTGTGAATGGTTGTTTGTCCCGTTTGTCTCAGTGTTGCCCTGCGATGGACTGGCGACCTGTCCAAGGTGCACCCTGCCTTTCACCTGTAGACAGCTGGAGATAAGCACCAGCACCCTTTGCGTTGCTTGGGATAAAGCATGTCAAAAAATGGATGTTAGGATGAAGCCTTGATAGAGTCTGGAATCTTATCTAAGCATGTTTTCCCTTCTTCTTCATCTCTAATAATACTAAACTGGATTTAGCTGTACTAACAAATAACAAACCATAATAGCCACCAGTGGTGTGCACAAGTAGAGCATCCTCAACACTCAATCCACCGAGGGGATGCTTTAAGCATACCCTCCACCCCTGCCCTTTCAATTCACTGATACCAACCCAGTGAGTCAGGAAGCCTCATGACAACAGCAGTGTCACCATCTTTATCATCTTTATCGTGCATCTGCTGCCGCCTACTGGTGGAGGAGAAGATCACGAGAGACAGAAAATTAGCTTTGAAGAAACAGACTGAAAAGATGTCTGAAAAGTTTGTTTCTCCATGTGTGTGTCCACCTGCTGCTATTGGAGCTCATACTGTCTATGGGGGGCAGATGGATGGATCCTGGAGCCCTGCACCCAACCAGATGAAATCTGGACTGTTGTGCCTGAAACATGAGACACACAAACTGTCTTTATTAGCTTAGAAACCCTGAAAATATTCACCTGGCAACAGCGACTTGGTCCTTTATGCTCCTCTGTACAGTCTTACATAAATTCTGACTTTTCTGTTTCTCAACTCTCTTACAGCCAATCATGTTGTTTTATTTCTTGATTTAGTTAGATTTTTGCCATAGTTTGTGCATACACATATATACATATATATATGTATATACATATAAAAAATTCCCTAGGTCCACTACACACATTAGGTTTTAAAAACAAATATTGTATGTCTGTTTGACAGGGATCTTATTACAGAATGATCTACACTTTTTCACAGAAACTTAAATATCTATAGAGAGAGGATTCTACAACTCAGTTGATAGGGCATGAGATTACTTGTTTTTTGCTTGTTTAATACGAGCGAGATGCGGATCATTTTATTTGCTTTTAGTTATATTTACAGTACATGACAAACTACTGAAATTATTTTCAGATTACTCATAAATAGATTCATTAATTCAGCAGGGGAGTTAGGATAAGGATTTACTCGATGATAACAACCTAATGAGCCTACTTGCACAATCTGAAGCCATTCTATGGGACTGATAGTCACTAATAACGTCCATTTATGGGGATGATAACATCCGAAGCGCCGCTGCAAACAGCCACTTACTATTTACTGCATGAAAGAAGACTGAATCGACAAGAGGGGGAACCCATCAGATGATGCACAGGTTCTATATATTAGAAAGTTTTTTGGACTTCATGCTCACCATTTCACCTAAATAGATACATTGACCATTCAAGAAATAATCACATAATATTATCGCAGTTGCAACACACAAGCCATTTTGATATGTACTAGTTTTACTGAATATGTATTCCTGATATCTGAAAATACATTTCTTCTTTATCTAAATGACCATTTAGAGAAATGGCATGACATTCTCCACATCTAGAATAAACATTCTGGATGTCTATAAATTGGACACTTTCTAAAATTCAGGTTCTGCTACAAAAATGTAATGTAGAAAATATACTATCACAGTTCAGTCTAGGAGTGTGATTTTGATCAGAAAGAATCTTACCATTTTTCTGCTAATTAACGTTAATATAATGTATATACAGCGCTTGCTTGTTTATTCTTAATGCACCTTTTCCTCCTTGTCTGCACCTTCTTTAATTACTATGCCAATATGTGACCAGTGAATTATTCGTTATTTGTGCACATTAATTATGTTATTCTGAAATGCAGAGGGACCTCTGAAAGACTAATGCCTCCATACCTGTGCATGGAACACCTCTCGGCTGGGAACCGCTCTTCTCTCACTCACCCTGTCGCTCGGTCCGCCCGGATCCTGCGGCCAGCCCGGTCAACAGCTCCAAGTTCCCCGAAGTAAGAAGATAGGGGAAGAGAAGCGGCTTCGCGGCGTCAAACCGCGCGTGGAGTCAGTTTGGGTCGTCTAGATATAGAGACCTCCGCTTTCTAGGGTTTCTTCTCTTCAGTTATTAAAGTTCGGCGTTTCAGCGTCACCATGGCAACGGACTCATGGGCGTAGGTTTGCATAGG
>NW_015151689.1:21666-32450 GCF_000732505.1 Cyprinodon variegatus
GCCAGTATTTATCTGTTTAATTAAGTTAATTTGTTTGTTAGTTTGTTTGTTAGTTATCCCCCTTGTGTGTCAACAGTAGTGTGATCAGCCACTATTTAAGTTTCCCTCATGTCTTGTTTGTCGAGGTCAGTTTGTGCTTGAATTCTTTATGTTAGTACCTGAATTGAAGTCTTTTTTTGTTGACCTCTGTTTTTGGGCCCAGTTTATCATTTTTTGACCACTTTTTTTGGAATTAATTAAGACTTTTTTTTTTCTTTTTTTTTTGAAAAATGTTAGCAGTTTTCTGGCTGGTTTGTGCAAATCCCTCACATTCCCAAATACTGGAGACGGAATGGAGATCTTATTTGTTATCAATTCAAAAGGGAGTTTTTAAAGTACAAAAGTTTTGTAGAGTTTTATGGTCATGTGACGTTTTAAAGTTCCGTAATTTTCCAAATATCCTGCTTTGTTCTACCTCTCTACTACTGAGCTTGCCTGTTTCCACCTGAACTCTGTTGGACTCTTGGAACCTTGAACCTGTCTGTGGATTCCTGGAACCCTGGAGGTGCCTGTTCCTGTTCTGATCTGAAACCCCTTACCAGTTTACGGACTCCTGGATCTCTGAGCCTGTTTGCCTGACCTGGTTCTGACTCTTGCCTATTCACTGGGGCTGCAGCATCTGGTTCACCCTGGGCGGCTCCTGCTGCATCTATTGGCAGCCCTTTAGGCCAAGGACCTCCAAACTGATGGCGAGATGGAGCGGGGACCCCCTAAATATATATATTGTATGAAATTGTGTTATATCATACTGGTCCTATAGTCAGTCTAATACAGATGGAGTATTGTAACAAAAGTAATTTCAACCTGGGACTATTAAAGTATTTCTGATTATGATTCCTGGTTGATGGGACAGGTGTTGTGAATGAAACGGTGCCCAGCTTGAAAGAGCTCCTGCGTGTTGCTGAATGTGTGCATTGATGAGTGAAAGACATCTTCTGCCTCCATTTATCTGTTTACTACAGTGTGTTGAATTCATGTTAATGTCTATTTAAAGACATTTCAATTAGTGGACCTCCTAGGGATCACGGACCACCTGTTAAAGACCTCTGCTCTAGTCGGATTGTACCGCGCTCTTAGGTGTGGAGGTGGTACCTCGCCTCCCCCCGCAGCTCTGCATTCTGTTCAGTTTTTAATAAGCATTTTGAATCTTCCCACTGTCTGTCTTGCCCTTCAATATTGGGTCCAACGTTCTGAGCACATTACTTTACCTCAAATTATTGAGAACTGTTCATTCTCTGGGTAAAAATAAATAATTTGCATAAGTCTGAGCATTCCAGTCTCACAAGCATGCACTCATACTTTATTAACTGGTTCCAAATTTAGATCGCTAGATAAAGGAATGAAATATCTTGGAACTGAACTGAAACCGAATAGTGATGATATTATGGCTGACAATATAGGAAAATTGCTCAACAAAATCAAGAGTATCTTCGATAAATGGGGTAGGTCATCATGTTCAGATTGGACTCACTTAATGAGATGACTGGTGTGCTATTGATTGGTTGGAAGGAAAACCTGTAGCCACACGGCCCTTTCTGGAACCAGTTTGACATCCCTGTTGTAAGGGTTCCTGTGTGTGTGTGTGTGTGGGTGTGTGTGTGTGTGTGTGTGTGTGTGTGTGTGTGTGTGAGTAACGCATCTCCTCCAGAGTGGATCTTGTTGGAGAACCTGGGTAGTCTACACAGGTGGAACTCATCAGTCTCATCAGACTGTTGGGCTTTAAAGAGCAGCAGAATCGTCAATCAGCACTGGATGATTAATGTTTACTGATTTTCTCTAGTTGGATGTCAAGAAGAATCAGTTAGTGATGGCAATTTTGAAGCCCCATAAACCAATAAACCAATTTGACACAACTGGCCAAAAGTCTAAACCAAGCTTGAAACATTAAAAAGCTTTGAATGGTGGCATCTGCTGGTTCTCTTAATTTTTTCCATTAGCGTACCTGGATCACTTGTTCCCATCAGATACTGCTTCCCCCTGAATCTTCATAATCCCTGTATTAAACAAAGGAAAAATGATATCTGCTGTTCCCCTGTACTAAAAGCTATAGAGAACATTTATAATTTCTTGTTAATGAAATAACTATAATAATTCCATTTTGAGGTTACAGTGGCAACCTTAACTGATGGTCCTATTAGCCCCGTCAACAGCATCTGATGGTCTTAAAGGCATGATCGAATGCAGTTTCACCTTTATTGAACAGGGAAACCCTTCTATCAGTCAAATCTCATCATATAGTGCCCCCCCCCTCCTGTATTGAACAGGGGAATCAGTATCTGCATCGAATTCTCTGATTTTTTATGGTTAGGTTGAGAATTAGACATTTCCAACTATTAATGTTGTACAGTGGACAGACAGATTTTCTGGCTAGATTTTAAGCGTCCTGTAGTGTTTAATATGGCCACATGATGGAACTGTTGAATTAGTTGTTGCAAAGGGGCTGTAAAACCTCAGTATAAGTCACATTGAAATGGAGTTAAAATAACCATCCATCCATCTTCTCCCACTTATTCCATCAGGGTCTCAGTGGGTCCTGCAGTCTATGCCAAAACGATTTTTTCACACACCCCTGGTCTAACCTCAGGGAAGTGGGCTTCAGCTTAAGCTTCGGTTTTCCACTTGGTCCTAGTGTTAGACAATTGTCTGTGTACTGTACTGTAATATTGTTGAGCAGGGGACTATAACAGACGTTTGAAAAGTGCAGGGGACATAACCCCCCCTCCCAAAAAAAAAAATACGTCCATGTCTGTGCAGTTAGATCAAATACCTTCCTTGAGGCTTCAGGTACAAGTTTGCCCACAATTTCCTCTACACCATCGTACATGAGTTTGTTGTTTTCGAGTTGATCAGCACGGAAATTCTGCATGGATTTCTGTCTGCATGGAGCCCAAAATTACATAATTTTGCTGTGAAGATCTCGTAGATGTGTCAAGCATAAACCAAGCTTAAGGGCTGTCCCAAACCACGTACTGGATAGATCAAGTGGTGCATTAGGCCCTTAGTGTATGCAATAGTGCAGGCTCACTGAAATTTGCCAGTGGTTGCAACAGCAAACTCATTCAAATGTATGTTCCACCTGTTTTCATACATCTTGGTCCCACTGACAGAAAAATACAAGTTAAGAAAAAGAAAAATAGACATAATTGATCCCGAAAGCGAAGATCCTCTTTGAAGCAGTTTTATTTGACCGTATACATTTTTTTAAAGAAAGGGGCAAATGTTTGCTTTCGTGTCAACTTGCCCCATGATACTACAGCCATGCTCATGGGGCAGTCATGTCAATGACTACTTTTGCTTTCCGTTTGAGGGAGGAAGTCATCCCATTCTCATTTATGCCCCCCCTCCTTCAATTAAGGTGCCTTCTTAGCTGTGGGTGTGATTTCATTGGTAGTGACACTTGATAGTTAAGGTTTAGTGTTAGGGGGAGGTTTGGGATTCAGTCCAAATCACTGTTACAAACCAGTTCAACATGTATGAATTTTCATATGGCTTAACAATCAGATTGATTTTATTTTTTATTTCCAGATATAAATTGGATGTTGTGCTACATCCTGTTAAATCCAAAAGTTTTGGATTTAACAGGACATTTGACATCCCTGTTGTAAGGGTTCTTGTGTGTGTGGGTGTGTGTGTGTGTGAGTGTGTGAGTGCGAGTAACGCATCTACTCCAGAGTGGAACTTGTTGGAGAACCTAGGTTGACTCAAAGGCAATCCGTCATACTAAGAATGCTTGTAGCGACAGTGAGGAGGGAAAAAGTCCCTTTTAAAAGAAGGATTGAAATAAATTCAGTTTCATGAGAACATTTTTTGACTGTTTTGGGCCCTGGGTGGGTTTCTAAGACAGACTGTATACTCAATGTGAACAATTGTAACTAAACATTTATATTTTTCAAGTTTTTGTGATAGAGTAAATTTTCAAAGCTAATTGAATAATTTGTGTTGCTTGTGAATGAGTTGGGAAAACATTTTATGGAGACAGTAACTAATCCAAACAAATTAGATTTCCTTTTTTTTATTTAATTTTATTTTTTCATAGAAGTGTTTCATGGCTCCTTCTCTCCAGGCTTGTTCCAAAATTATGACTGACATTATGGAAATTAAAGAGTGAAAAAGGAAAACCTGAAATGTAAATAAGTCATCTGGTGTATTTCTTTAAAAAAAAAAATCAAATCATCAAAACACCAACATTCAACTACAAGCTACATTAAAAGTGAAATAAAAGAATAACTGGAACCTCTAAAGCCTTAAATTGTATTCTCTTAGTTTGCTTTGTTAACTATTGATCCAAGGGTGAACTTTGTGATTAAAGTTGGTGAGGATGCTCTAAGGATGGTGGCTGATGGACTGTACCCGACACAAACGCTTTCAATAGGGTTTGTATTTTCCAAAATGAAGCTCAAACATATATTTATTTAATGCTTTCCTATAGTTGAGAACACAAAATAACCAAAATACAATAATATTTATATTAATGGGTTTGTAGACATTAATATATATAAAGAAATTATGAATAACAGCTGATTCCGATGGCAACAATACATCAATCCTCTCTAGTATGTACACAATTTCCCTTTATTCATCCATCCATCAAATCATCCAGAAAAATGTGGATGGATTGATGGATGTTTTCCCTTTCAACTACATCAGTGATTATCCTCCTTCAAAAGCAACAAAAATGTAGAAACTTGTCCCACATATTGTTAAAAGCCAAAGTCTATCTATTGAAATCAGTGGTGGGGACTGTCCCCAGCAGTCCTTCAGAAAGTTACCCCTGTGTATTACGGTAATTCCGAAGATTCGCATGCAGACTCTGTCGGCTGCTTGATGGAAGAAACTCTCGCGATGCGATTTGAATGTTCACAGCTAGAACGAGAACAGCGAACAACAGAGCGAGTTTATAGAGCTGTTGATCGGCTGGGTGGGACCGAAGAACGAGAAAGAGAAGCGTCTCAGTGAAGGAGGAATCCAGGGCAGAGCTCGGCGGCTGATAAATCAGATTCACTGCCCTTAAAACGCGGAGCGTCTGGACTTTCTTACGGTCTGCTAAACAAGTGTCACTGGCAACAGACGGTAGGTTCTCTCTTTTAGCTAAGCTTGCTAGCCTGCTGCTAACAGTCGCTGTGAGTGGAAGTTAGTTAGCTTGTTGGCATTCCGTGGCGGTTATTAAGCCACACTGGGGTCTATGAAACACGTCCACCTGCCTTTGAGTTGCCGTGTTTTCCTAATAGCTGCCTGTATGCTCCCATTCCGGTAAGTTAAACCGATAGTTGAGCTGGTTTGAAGCGGTGAGCTATGTGGCTAACTCGGCAAACATTCTACCATTGCTGAGAAGTTTGAGGATAGCTGGGATGCAAAACTGCAACAGATTATGGGATGAGATGCCACTCAGTCACTCTGTAACCTAACACTGCAGGCATGAAAGGTACCTTTTAGGTTATCGGTGACTTTCTTTTTTAAGATGTAAAAGCTGTTGAAAGCCGATAGTAAAAAGTCATGAATGTAGGGGAGGGGGGGCTGTGTGTTACTGCCATGACTGGAACTCCACGTTGAATGTAAACAAAAAGATTTATGTTCGATCACATTTGAAAGTTAATTCCTGCACTGATATTTCTTTTTTTTTACATTAAAGGTTAAAGATCACCATTTCCAAGATTTTAAAACATATATCTAAATTTAAGCTATATTTTAATATACATAAAGACTGTTGTTTATTTATGTATTTTTTGAATAATCCTTTGGTACATTACTATAATTGTTACATAACCAAACAAACTCCCCATGAACAATTCGCTTTAAACCCCCTCCTGAAATAGAAAAAAACTGAAACTGGATGGAAATAACATTTTTTTTAGGATTGACCTATGGCCTTTTGGCCTTTAAATATCACCTTATTATAGACCGGGATAATAATTAATCATTTGATATAGTTGCTTAAAGGGCAGATTAGACTTCTGCAACCGCACACATCAAATGTCGCTTGGGTCTGTTTGTGAACCAGTTTTGCTGGTATGATTCTGCACCATCAGTCTGGAATTTCTAAGGACCCACAGCAGTTTCCCGCCAATACGCAAGAGAACTCACGGGGACTTCGGCGTGACTGTCCGAGAATAAATTACCTTTAGGAAGTCAGTGTAAATGTGTAATGCTTCTGATGCGTGGCCTCTGCAACCGTCAAATCTGTCTCTGTGCGACCACGCGACCACGCCCCCCGCGGTGAGGATCTGCAACTGTCGTCGTTCACCTCAAAAAAATCCTGACTACGTTTCGGACGGTCGCAAACCCGCGCGGGCCTCAAGCGGAAGTGCGCAGACAAAAAGCAGCTGTGATTGGACCTTGGTATGCCTTTCCGGCTGTCTGTGTGGTCGTCCTTCTTTATTCGGTGACGGGGTGTGCCATTTTTAAAAACCGAGGAACAACTACAATGGATAACTATGTCGAAAGGTTATTTGGTCTTTTTGCCAACTCCATTAACAGAGCCTGTTCCTCTTCGATGTCTAGCAACTCTAGATCCATCTCCGTGACCGTGATATCTTGAAGACGCACCATTGTTGTTTTGGAAGATAAACACTCCCGCCGGTGCCGCCGCAGTTCTCCTTAGTTCTCGAAAAGGCTCTTTCTTGCACTTTGGCGGGAAACTGCTGTGCATCCCTAGAAAATCCAGACGGATGGTGCAGAAGCATACCAGCAAAACTGTTTCGCGACCAGACCCAAGCCACATTTGATGTGTGCGGTTGCAGAAGTCTAATCTGCCCTTAACTCCTCAACCGACTAATGGGCAGAGGTTGTCCCCAGTATACATCTGGGTTTAGATAAGACATTGACCATAACATCTGGATATTAGAAGCAGCCACAGCATTTTCTATTGGACCACAGGATTTAAACTTCAAGCTTAAAATCCATTAATTGCTTCTGAATATCCACAAATTCTACCTTGAATATAGCCCTTCCATTGTTTGCTAGATTGGCCCCATTTAACACGAACATAGTAAACGTTACATCTAGGGCTGCAACTAAAGATTATTTTGTAAATCGATTAATCTGTCAGTTATTTTTTCGATTGATAATCAGATAATCAAAGGTCTCTTAGAGAAGACTTTTTACTAAATTAAACCAGGTGAAACTACAACTTGAGGAGTTCTGGATAGAGTGTAATGACAGACAGAACAGAACAAAATATTTATATATTTTTACAATTTTGATATTAATGCCAGCTAAAGGTAGGTTTTACAGTCTCTACTCCATTTAACGATTAATCGATAACTAATTTTGTTGACAATTATTCCAATAATCGATCAATCACGGTTAATCCAATTAATTTTTTCAGCCCTAGTTACATCGTAGAAACAGTGGGGGATCCGAAACATCCGACTTGTAGTACATACGTGAAAATAGGCCTCAGGCTTTTAGATGCATCTTCACTGAACAACTGAGGTGTCGGTCTCCTCATCAAACTGTGTTTTAGTCATAAAGGGTCCAATAAAAAGGCAATTGTAAAGCTATCTTTTGCTAAAAAAAGTCATATCAAGCCTTCTTCTAGCCTTCATAAATTATTTAAATTTGCCTTTATCTCTTCAAAAAAGTAACACCCCTCCAAAAAAAAAACCCACAATATTCTCAGGCTCAAGAGAGGCTGCTGTAGTTATTAACCACACATTTTTTGGTGTTATTTTTTTAGTTCATTATGTAGGCCATTAGATTCAAAAAGTCATTTCTGTGTTTGCATAAAGTTCCCCTTACATTTGTTGTTTTGATGTCCAAAGCGTGTTGTTAGAATGCAGGGTTTGTTTCTTTTGTTGACACTGTACACCTAAGCTGCAAGTAAAGGTCATTGGCTCACCGAGCTTCAGCCTATCTTTTGTGTGTGTGTGTGAGTGTGTGTGTGTGCTCCTGTCCTGGTATAAGAGTTAGAACTATTTTACCAATTTCGCCATCAAACTAAGCTTCGTTTGTATCGAAATGAGGACATATTGCTGCTCTTAACTTCCTCTTTTGTTAATGGCTAAGTTTAGCGCTAAAGTGTGAATTGACTTTAGTGTGAGGTATACACTGGTAAAGGTTAGGTTTAGAGTTATTGCTAGTTAGAGATGAAAATTAATGAAAAGGGAATCGACCAGGGTTGAAACAATTATATGAATCAATTATTGAAATAATTGTCAACTAATTTAGTTATCTATTAATAGTTAACTGGAGTGTAGCGACTCTAAAATGTGCCTTTAGCTGAAAGAGCGACCAACCTAGAGCAGCAACTATACCAAAATTGTAAATAAAAAATATGTAAGCAGATTGCATTTAAGAAAAAATCATTTTCTTCTGTCAATATGCTCTGTCCAGAACTCCACAAGTGGAAAAGTTTTAGTTTCACCTGGTTTAATTTTGCAAAATGTCTTCTTTAAGGAACCTTTTGCTATCCGATTATTAATTGGAAAAATAATCAACAGATTAATTGATTTGCAAAATAATCATTAGTTGCAGCCGTGGAGTCGACACATGGTCCTCACTTCACATGGCGAGATGAGCATGGGTGCGATTGAGCATTTGCTGCATGATTAACACCCTTGCTATCCCACAAAGTAGTTGTCCAACCATCACGTCAATTTTGTCTTAAAGATGCAAAGTAATTACATTTTTTATCTGGTGGTGATCTTATTACTTAAAGTCCTAGTAAAATCCTATTTAAATGTCAAATCATTCAGGCATAAACGTGTATATAAATGTATCAGACGATATTGTCCCAAAAATTAGAAAATTTCTGTTTAAAAAAAAAAATCCTGTCTTAAAATCGATGGGGTGTTTTTTTTCGTTATCTTATGCAGGCCAGTTAGTTATACGTAAGCCTGAACACCTAAATTCAGCCAATATCATATCAGTGGTCATCTGCAATGGTGACTAGGAATTTATGATATTGCCTTTTTGCCGATATTCGATATGCAGATATTCCAAACACCAAAGTTAAGATTCCGATATAAAGAGATACTAATATCAAATCATGCGAGTCACAAAATTTAAGCCTAACCACCTTCACTGCGATGAATGGTAATTATTCCACAAATAATTACCATTGTAGAGCATAAGAACACAATTTCATCTTCAGGAAAGTACTAAATGTTAACAAATATTTTCAACACTGTCGCCAACAACATTTTGGAACGTGCTTTTCCTGAGCTTAATCTGACGTCTATTCAAACAAGAGATAAATGTATTTTCTTCACAAATAGTAAAAATTGTACCTCTCCAGTAAAGATATATTGTGCAGAATTAAATGTAAGCAAAAATGATTACAAAAAATGAGAGGGAAAACACTTTAAAAAGAGGTTAGCAAATGGAACATAAATGTGCAAAGTCAGTCTTTAGCCCATTACCTGGGCTATTGTGAAGTGTAAAATGGGCTAATTCTGCCTCGTAGGAAAAAAAAGAACAGGCATATTCAAAAGGCATTAAAAAAAACCAGCTTAATTTGAAATGTTCTTTTAACTAGAAAAAAATAACTTAAATAGTCCTTCCTGTGAAGTGCAAAAAATGAGGATTAAGATAGTCCTTCTTTGGGCTCTTCCCCTTTAAGTTCTACCGTTGTACTAATGTATGAGATGATGATTTTTTGGATGAAAATTAGAATCTCTGCATTGTCGCAATGCATACGATTCCTCTTCTCATCAGTGAAATGGTAAACAGCACTAAACAGTTGCTCGCTGTCTACACTTGTCCTGGGCGCAGTTGGGTACTGGCATGCAACACGGGCCAGAGCAGGGAAGCAGGTTTGGTTGGAATTCCAGTTCACCAACGGGCATGCTGTCTTAGGGATGGGGATCTCTGCCAAGTATGTCTACACCTGACAAAACATAAAAGCAAAAAAAGTTTTCAGTTAACCTTCGAAGCACACCCAAATGTTTATCTTATATTTTACTATTTGTATTTACTAGTTTAAATGACAGATGGAATTCTGTAAACTTTCAGAGGACACCCAAATATTCACTTTACATTTACTAGAAGTGAATAATATGAAATTAAGTCTTTCCATTTTTACTTATTTATAAATCATTAACTCACCTGTGAAGTAGTTACACCTGCTGCATCTTGCTGTACAAGGATTTCTTGGTACATGTCCTGCAGGCTCTCGTTTTGGGCCTTCTTTGATGGTGGGTTCGCATCCTCCTGGCTTAGGTTATCTGCACTAGCCCCAGCCTCTTTCTGTTGATCAGTACCCCCACCAGCCATTTTATCCGCAACACACTGCAGCATAGGCCGGGAATCCCCCTTCTTGCAAGAGTCAAATTAAGGGTCTTTGTAACAACCATCAATCATTGTTGCAATGGCATAGAGGCGTTCATCTTGCACATCATGAAAGCAATTGCAAACAGTTTCTAGTAGAGTGTGCATGGCTCTTTGCGCACCGTTTTCTGTTTCATCAACCTATGTACCATGCAAGGCAAACCAAACTGACGTAGCTTTAGCCATGTCGCACGCATTGTCCGTTACAATAACATGCACCTTCTCCTTGGAGATTTTCCAGCTTTCAAATATGTTTTCAAATACAAATGTAATAGCTTGCACTGTATGAGACCCACGGTACTCCTGTGAATAAGGCATAGCCTTATTTAGCTCAAAATTAGGATATAGCCATTGCTCTGTCAAGCTCAGAATGCTAACTTGTTCAACACTTGAAGAGCAAATGTCTGTTGTAAAACCAATAGACACAGCATCAGATATTAACTTCTTGTCGAGTCTATGAACAACACCATAGAGCTCGG
>NW_015151689.1:32700-39307 GCF_000732505.1 Cyprinodon variegatus
ATGATGGTGACCTCACAATCATAGGAAAACACAAACTTCGAGCCGTCATCTGAAACTTTGAAGAAAGTTCCACACTGCAAACATTTTTTGTTTCAAACTGCAAACTTCTGGTTAGCTTCCTTTGGTTACAGGGTTAGTCGGTCGGTGAAGTTTAATGACGTCATCCAGGAGCGTCGCCTTTTGGCAGAAGCATTAATTCCACAGTATTTTATCAAATCTAGGCATTAAATTATCAGCTTTTCGTTACTAGGGGGATTATCAATAAGGATATGGACAGATATTACATAATTATGCTA
The DNA here is from genome assembly GCF_000732505.1 of Cyprinodon variegatus. Taxonomy (NCBI): domain Eukaryota; kingdom Metazoa; phylum Chordata; class Actinopteri; order Cyprinodontiformes; family Cyprinodontidae; genus Cyprinodon; species Cyprinodon variegatus. Next base: position 32,997 of record NW_015151689.1, read on the forward strand.
ATATCGGCCGACCGATATTATCAGACATCCCTAATGGTGACAGATTAGTGAAGCCACGAATAGATGACTTCCTTATCTGTAGGAAGTGAGAATTATATATCTGTTTCCATAGGTGGACGTACAGAAGGTTCATTAACAGTCTGTGTCTTTCAAATCCAGATTGGGTCTAGCTCGTTAGCATAGCTTGGATCATCCACTGAATGTTATTCTTATTTGGTTTTAAAGGAGATCTCTGCAGTGTTTTGAGAGAGTTTGGGCCCAGCTACAAAATTAAGTCAGCTAGGGCCGCAGCTGTCAATTATTTTAGCAATACAAGAATCAATTTTTTTTAGTTGACCCGACACCAACTGCAAGATCGCTTGTCTACCCAGAAATACACGCCAGTGAAAACAAATCTCTGAGAAACTCAGGCTAAACATTGAAGAACAGCGTTACCTGACACATTTTTCCTGATCAGCAAACATTAAGACAAAGACAGCAGGATTTTATTTCCTTATCAAGTTAGTTAAGTTAATTCAAGGCATAAATAGACAAATCTATGTTAAAGCTCACACTTTCTACAGACAGGAAGAGCAGCGATGGACACGGTCATGTTGGCTGCAAATAGAGTTGTGTCCCCAGCTTTTACAGTTACAAAAAATGGCTGAGTGCTCACAGAGCTTAAAACAAGAGGAAAGACAATTTTTTTTTAATCACATATATAATGAGGATGTGCATCAATATTTAAAGCCTCGTCCGAGTTTATCTCCTTATATAGTTTTTTACATGTTGTTGATAAGAATTAAGCAATTCAAGCTAAAAATAAACACAACAAGTCATGTCAAAAAGCAGAACTTTCTTCAGCTCACATTTTTAACCTTTGTTTAGCCTGTCCTACTCTCAGCAGCAGGCTTTTGTTCATCTTTTACATTTCAAGATTCCTATTCTGGTTTGTAAGTAAAATTAACTGTGTTTCATCTTCTGAATGCTTCAGATTAATGTGTCTCTGAACTGCACTTCTCCCAGTGACAACAGTTAGACTTTTGTTGCATGTCATTTTTTTAGTAAATCTCCAGTGTCCGCTTTGCCTTCCTTATCCAAAACTTGACAATGAGGTCAGAGTTGATCTCCTACAGGAGGAGGGCATTTCACTTCAGGACAACTAGAGATTGTTGATTGGTCAGTTGCTGACAAACTAAAGGAGATACTTTGGGTTATGAAGGTTCCTCAATAAACAACGGTTTTTAAATTAGAAAAAAAAAAATCCTGCACTCTTCAAAATAATTGTAATTGTCAAAGAAATGTAAAAAACATAAACTTAATTCAGTGCTTTCGACATTGCGATTTAGTTACCGTAATTTTTGGACTATAAGCCGCGACTTTTTCCCCATTTTTCGATCTTGCGGCTTATCTATGGACTTTTAGAGCTAATGGCCACTAGGGTAATACCTAAATCTATGGATTTTCCATCCACCATGTTGACGTCACGTTTGCTTCAACACACAAGTACGGTAGCAGTTTGTGTGACACCCTCATTATGGAAAACAAATGTACCTGTAGAAATTACAAATAGGAGCTTCTCCAAACAGTTGCCGCTTTCCCGACAATCCTGGTTGTGCACGAGCCATATGGTAATTAAACATAAAAAATCTGCGGCTTATAGTCCGGTGCGGCTTATTTATGTACAAATCTTGCAATTTAGCTTCTGCGGCTTATATTCATGTGTGGCTAATAGTCCGAAAGTTACTGTATGTATCTCTTTTTTTCCATCTAAAAAAATAACTTCACTCATTAAATTAAAACATTTTCAACAAATAAAATAGGCGACAATTTCAATTAATAATCTGGTAAAATATTCCTATGGGGAGATTTTTACTATGATTTTTTTTTGGTGTTGTTTACAGAATTCAAAGTTCTTTCTTCAGTTCTGGATAGAGAATATTTACAAGTTTTTCATCTGAAATAGAACAACAGGTAAAGATGTGTTCCTTAGTATCTGTAGGATGTATATTAAGGAAATTGTATTTTTAATGAGAGAGATAAAATAATCTGTGTAACTAATGGCATACTTGAAAACACTGTTGGGCCAAATTAATCCATAGTTATGTTTTGCGGAGTATAAAAAACCCCTGGATATTGTGAAGAATTTTGAATATAAAGTTAAACTAGGATGCATTAATTAATTTTTAGGTTTTGAGTTGACCTTAACAGGTTTATATCGGGAAAAATATCATCATAAACCTCATATTGAACAAATCAAACCAATGCTGCAGCAGGATAAAGGGGTTGATTCATATTCCTCATATTTAGCAACTTCAAAAATAATTATCACCAAGCTTAATAGTCTCCAACGTGCATCTTGTTTAATTATAGTATAATCTGGAGATTATAAATTGTTAATAGGCCCTTTCATATTGTTCAACATCAACAGATTGATTTATTTTTTGTCCATCTTTTTGAAATTAGGACCAGAAGAAAAAGCTCAAATTTAAATTGTTACCCTAACCTTTTTTAAACATCTAAGCCCGATCAGTTTTTTTTTTTAGTTTGATAGTGAAAAGATTAGAGGCTAAATCCTTTCTTCTGCCTAGAATGGGAGTTCAGTGTAATTGTAAAATATTTTATATTTATACTCATCTGGGATCTAGTAAATATATATTGATTTATTTTCCAGCCCTAAATATAAGCATCCAATGAGTTGAACCACCATCTGTTTGTCATTTCAAGGGCTTGGTGGAGAGGTATTGGTCCATTACTGAGTATAAGATCTGAGTCCATATCAAGGCATTTTAACTGATTCGTCTTAGAGTATTTTTTTTTTTCCTACTGTTATATATGTGACATTTCTTGTAGTTTTTCCAGTTAATTTCATTGTTTCACACCCTCTTCTCTAAGTCTGGGTTCTCAGCTGAGCAGAAATACCAAAATGCTTACCTCATCTCTGCCCACGCCACATTTTAGGAGGAGGGATGAAGAAACGAAGGGAAGTCTGAGAGGAGGGGCGGCCGCTGGGGACTATACTGGCTTTGTTGGTGTTGGAAACCATTCTTTTCCTTGTCGGCCGGCTTCGCCTGCCTTTGTACTTTAACAAAGCCTTCTCTGTTTTTGCTGTTGTTGTGGTCATTTGTACTTTTTTAAGTTCTTCAATCTGTGGAAGGGTAGGTTATAACACGTTGTTTAAACAAGTTTTAACTCTTAATATTGACATTTTTTAGCTATGCATTTTAAAAAGTTTCTATTGATTCAACACTTTTGGCTGTGTTAAAGCTGCCATTGCCACAGTACAGAAGGAGCTTCTGTGTTAAAAGCCTAAATCCACATCAGTCTGTAGCAGCTCAGTTTGCTCATTAGGACGCAACTCTGTGGCGGATGGTGATTAGTAACCTCGCCGATGGATTGACAGTTCCCAGCTTTGCAGAAGCTCAGGAATGTGCATAAAGGCAACATTACACATGCAGGGTAGGAATGCAGCTAGAGTGATGCTCATTGGGAGAGGCCACTGGCTTAACTGTTTACATGGGTTTGTTTACATGCTTCATTCCAAGACCTTCATTATTAGTCTCCTTTGGCTGAGTTGACAATTTATACAAACAAATTCATTAATCCCTCTAAACTCTTATTTGCCTTTGCTCTAATATTTGTATTTCTGAGTCAGTTTATACTTGGAGTTTTCTAGTAAAGCATTAGTTTAGACCTGGATAGCCTTGTTGTTGTTTCTATAACTTCTGGGAAATCAAACCAGTCAGGCTTTAAGCTAGGAATCATCCCAAGGGTGTACACATTGATGTATCACATCTTTAGGCTTTGCGTGACTGTCTGACACTATGCTCCACGTGTTGGTAAACTAAAGCATTTTGTAACGTAATGGAAGATGTGACATTAACACAGGCAGTCAATAAGTAAACAAGGAAGTCAGCATTTCTCCTACCAGGTGTGAAAAAGTTCTTAACCAAACGAAATAGAATAGAAATTCCCTTTATTGTGCCGCAATGGGGGAAATTGTGGTGTAACAGCAGCAAAATATTACTGCAAAAGTGGTCATAAATGTGGACCTTAAACAGTGTATAAAAATAACAGAATAAGTGACAGTTTAAAAAAATTAAACAAACACTAATAATTGAACTTTATTGATCTCATTGGAGACATTTACCTTTGCATTTAACCCATCCCCTTTGGGAGCAGAGGGCTGCCATTGTGCAGCGCCAGGGGAGCAGTGTGGGGTTAAGGGTCTTGCTTAGAGACCCAGAGTGTCTTTTACAGTTGTCTTTTGTATCTCTGCTTCTTTCTGTATGTCTTCTGTCTCCTTGAACCCCAGTCGGCCTCGGCAAATGGCCGCTCACACTGAGCCTGGTTCTGTTAGAGGTTTCTTCCTGATAAACGGGAGTTTTTCCTCTCCACTGTCGCTACAAGCATGCATAGTGTGAGGGACTGCCTTTGAGTCAATGAGTCGATGCAATCAACTGGTTTTCCTTAGATAGAAAACTTTGAATCAATTTGACTGGATGATCTAGTGAAATGTAAAGTGCCTTGAGATGACGTGTTGTGAATTGGCGCTATAGAAATAAACTGAATTGAATTATAAAAATATTATTCTAATGCCATTGGAAATCCCTCCCCCAGAAGTGAAGAGACTATTATAAAAGAATGTGGGTGAAAAAATCAACTTAAGCTTTTTACTTAAGTAACAGTAAGTAAAAGTAACATATTTAAAAGTACTTAGAGTAGAAAAGAAAAAGTAAAGCAGAACAAATGTTATGGACAGATGCTTAAAACCTCATACTTGTTATTGCGCTACCCTTTTAAAGTAACATTTTCTGGATAAATTCCTTTGTGTTATAACCAATGGCCACAGCGGGAACTTTAACTTTGCAACATCTTAAAGGGAAACACTAGTTTTTTTTACATTGGGCTCTTGATTTTACATTATTACATCATGTTCCTCTCAACCATATGAGTTTTGTGTCATTTGGAGCCGTTCTGAAAATATTCCGTTAGGTTATATCCAAGTAACGTCTTCCTATGGGCAACGACTTGAAGGCACAAGCTAAACACTTTATCATTTATTCTTTATGGTACGCCAGTATTCATAACATGTAGGCGAATCACTGACATCCGCAGTTATATTTTTTATATTTATATTTTTTTTTAAACAAAGCGGCACGTGTGTGAGAATGTTTACTTGTTTTTGAGAATGTGCATCGATGTCAGTCAGTGGTTTCCTTGCAGCAGCAGAGTCTGATTTGTGATGTCTGCTTTTGATCTTTTCTTATTGCACAGACAGACTGGTTTGTGTTGTGTGTTTGGGGGGGGTCTCTTTACTGCATTCTTAAACGTTTCTAATGTGTGCAAATTTACAGTAAGACTGAGAAAACATGCTCCATGAGCTTCTTGCATGTGTCGGATAATTCTTCACATCTCTGATTAGCAAACAGTTTTAGATGCATTAATTATAGAAATTCAAAACAATAAAAATACCAAAAAGCAGAACTTCCACATTGTTTCACTAGAGCCGGACAACAGTGTTTGAAAATAAAATCTAAGATATTGTGATATCAGATTTTTTATTTTATTTTTTTCCCTTCCAAGAATCACTAAATCCATATTAATGATGACTGATCACAGCATCAAATCCATTATGGCTTCAATATTGTTGTTTCATCTACATTGTATGATTAAATTAAACCACAATTTCCCCATAGTGGGACAATAAAGGTATTAAATAAAGGGAATAAAGTAATGCTTGGTTCTTGTAGAACTGTGCTTCAAATTAAGAAATAATTTTCTGGTGTTTCTGGTGTTTTTACTGTTTTCAGACTCTAAAGTGCCAAGATGGATCACTCTCTAGGTTAGCTTAGAAGGAGACCGGCTCATCACAGAAAGACTTATTTAAGACATTAAGATAACGGAAGCAGTTGCTGTCGCACAGGAAATGGACAAAATTACACAATCGAGTCCATAGATAAGAGTTGTTTCTTAGATCATTTGGGGAAATTGATGCAAAGCTTCTTTCATCTCTGTCAGATGGGCCCAGTGTTTTTGATGTTGGCTTTGAACAAATCATTCTCTGCTTTACTGAAACTCTAGGATTTCATTTTGTCTTTGCAGAGCATGTACACTCTGTTAAAAATTAGAGGACATAATCTGTTTTAATGTTTTTACTTTTTTTGACAGACTGTTAAACGGACCTATTTTTAAAGTCGTACGGAAATCATGTTTAAATGTCAAATCATTGTGGCTTAAACATGTATGCAAATGTACTCTTTATCAGATGATATTGTCCCAAAATGGAAAAAATTTCTATTTAAAAAAAAAATTGTCTTTTTTTTTTTTTT
>NW_015151689.1:41168-42789 GCF_000732505.1 Cyprinodon variegatus
TTCGTCCCCGCTTTGCTCCTCTAAATAAAAAATGTATGACGGAGGAGACTCATCCACGACCTCCGACACTAAACTCTCCTCCTCTTGCATGTTTCCTCTGTCAATAGCGTTCCTTGACAGTGTCGTTTCTAAGTCACCAATTTAGTGCTACTTGGTCCCAATGGAATTGCCCATTGGGAACCTACTAGCGCTAAGTTGCTAACTGGTTAGCAGGATGCTTCCGGGACACCAGCCACAACCAAACGTACTTGCGAACGTTCTGCCACAACAACCCCGCCCCCTTGATAAACCACCAATCACATTTACTTTATTCACTTGTGTAAAGTCGTGCACCACTGGGGTGAATTCGGAAATTTAAACTTTGAAAAGAATTTTAAAAAGTGACAAAGAGAAAAATATTATTTGAAAATGTAAAAAAAACTGTATGAATTAATCAAAATGAAATAAAAAAAAAATGAAAAACAGAAGTTACACAAAACTCAGTTTGATTTCTGGAATGCATTTCATCCATCTTAACAGTTATTCCAATCATTTAATTTGGATTTTGGCAAACTGACCCGACCGTGTCTACAGTATATGTGGACTGGGCTGCACAGAACTTTGAGGGTTTTAATTTCCTCCTGCTCTCTCATTTAAAACACCCTGCAGACTCAGCAACTCATGCTGCTGCTAATGATTGAAACTATGACGCCTCAGCTGCTCCTAAATCTGCCGAAGGGTCCATTCTGGGCTCTTAGAACAGAATTGTCAGAACCAACACTTTAAGATGCTGTGTGTACAGAGTCGGGGGGGTGGGCACAGCACTTCATTAGTGGTTTTTTGTGCTTCTATTTTGAATAACGCCTAAAAAAAACATTAAAAAAAAAACCCTATTGAAGTTGAGAAGTACCAGCGGTTTACGGCTCACTTCCTCCTGCCGGCTGTCATCAGCGACCGGTGCCCTGGGCCTCGTCACTGTTGATTTCACAGGCAGATTAGAACGCTGCCTCTTCTGCGTCACTTCTGTCCAAGATCGTCTGTGTTCTGTTTTCTCTTTCTGCAGTTATGCTTTGATTAGGAGAGCAAGCGCACACTTCACCGGTCATGGTGTTGATCTAGGAAAATGTCCACAACAAACAACCTCCTAAGCCCAGCAGCTGGTCCGGTCCTAGCTTTGAAGTTCTTTCTAGGTTTTGATCAAAGGAGATTGGATCGCCAAGAAACATTTAAGCCGAAGTCCGATGGTTTAATGGGACATAAAAGGTTAAAATGTTTTTAAAACAAAACTTAAAAAAGGTGACGATAAATCGTTGGTAGTTGGGTGTTGCACCATGATTTATTTTCATACAGGAGGCGAAAATAGATCATTTTCCAGGCTGTTTCTTACTTTTTAAATAGATCAACCAATAGTTATCGTAAACTTTGTAAATAATAATAGATTGATTTTGGATGGCATGTTTTCCTTGTCATCTCTCCACTTCCTTACACCTTTTCCCTCTTTCTATTTGCAGGTTCTGTTGCATCTTTTTTGCCCTCGTGACCCCCCCGCCCCTTCGCCAAAATCAGGCTGCTTGATGTAACGGCGAGGCTGATCAGGAGAAGCCATCATGTCTTAAACACAGACGGGCCCTCCGGAGCCCTG
>NW_015151689.1:45807-47540 GCF_000732505.1 Cyprinodon variegatus
CTTTCTTAAATCTGCAACACTGAAGGTGTTTGAAGAAGCAAACATTGCTCGCACTATGAATACAGCTGTGGTTCTGATACCACTTGTGCAACAAGCCCAGTGGTGAAGTTTCCTCCCTCCTAAATGTGACCATTAGCCAGCCCTGATGCTGACATCAGTTCCCCATTTGGGCAGTTCTCATTTATCTTAAACTTACCTTGTTCTGTCCATTTGTTTACGTAAAAGTAGAAAAGTAAAAAGAACTGGTGTGGTTAGACCAAGGTAAGTTTAAGATAAATGAGAACTGCCCAAATGGGGAACTGATGTCAGCATCAGGGCTGGCTAATGGTCACATTTAGGAGGGAGGAAACTTCACCACTGGGCTTGTTGCACAAGTGGTATCAGAACCACAGCTGTATTCACAGTGCGAGCAATGTTTGCTTCTTCAAACACCTTCAGTGTTGCAGATTTAAGAAAGATTAACATTTTATCTTTTCTATTTTTTTTAAGCAGAATTGTGTTATTTGTCAATTTACTACACAATTGTTGAAGTCCTGCTTTTATGTAAAACAGTTTTCATTTTTTTAAGATCCAAATACAAATTATTTTGACATTAGCCTGATCCTCCATATGTTCTACTGATGCGGTTTGGCTGATTCTGGAGCCGTTATTGCTTTTCTGCCTTCATTTACAGAATAAAAGATAACACCATGACAAATGTTACACGACTTATNACCTCACCCCTTCTCCCAGCCCCCTCCAACTCCCGCACCTCTCCTCACACCTACGGGACAGGCTGCCTAGCTCTGGCTCCCCCCCAGCACACCCCTCTCCTCCCGCCGGAGAGATGAGCTTAAAGAAGCATCAGCAGCTGGGGAGCGGAAGTGGTGGGGTCACAGGTTCTGACCGGGACCTGCAGTCCACCGCTTCCTCCGTCTCCCTGCCGTCGGTGAAGAAAGCTCCGAAGAAGAGGCGTCTCTCCCTGGCTTCTCTTTTTCGAAGAAGAAGCCGGCAGAGGTCAAAGGAACCCCAGCGTCCTGGGTCAGGAGGCCTTGCAGGAGTGGATGGCATCGCCAGCATTGAGAGCATCCACTCTGAGATGTGTAATGACAAGAACTCTGCCTTCTTCTCTGTTGGTGTGGCAGGAGCTGCCTCTTTCTCATCTGCCTTAGGGCCTTCCTCTTCTACCTCCTCCTCCTCTAAGATGGGGGTGGGAGCGGGGGCAGAGTTACTGGAGTGCCCACTGTGCCTTCTACGCCTCTCCAGGGAGAGTTTCCCCGACATCATGACCTGTCCCCACCGCTCCTGCATTGACTGCCTGCGCCAATACCTGCGCATCGAGATCTCAGAGTCACGCGTCAACATCAGCTGCCCCGAGTGCTCGGAGCGCTTCAACCCTCACGACATCTGCATGATCCTCGGGGATCGAGCTCTAATGGAGAAATATGAGGAGTTTATGCTGAGGAGGTGGTTGGTCGCTGATCCGGACTGCCGCTGGTGCCCTGCGCCAGACTGTGGGTAAGCAGTGGAAGAAGATTTATAAGTTGAAACAACAAGCATGCAGAACCTGATATGAGACGTTTGTATTTATGTTTATAGGAATATTAGCATGCTGGTTTGTAGAACTTTTTATGAGCACATATTATGTCAGGCACCTCAACAGTAAAGTGCTTTATTATTTTATCACAAACACTTCTGTCCATTTGTTTACGTAAAAGTAGAAAAGTAAAAAGAACTGGTGTGGTTAGACCAAG
>NW_015151689.1:49625-51917 GCF_000732505.1 Cyprinodon variegatus
CCCCAAAATCCCAAATACTCCGTCAGCGCCCCGCCCTGCTGCGCTACAGACTTCGTGCGCAAAGCAAAGCCTACAGCCTCCTCTGTGGCTCCCGTCCGCTCCGCTCTGAGTTCCTTGGAGATTGTAGAGAGCATGCGCGAGATGATTAAATTCAAAGCAGCAAAACATGCGGAAATGATCCATGGTTTCCACGGATCATTAAAAATAATTACAATTCATTAATTTTTTGGGATTATTTTCATTAATTTCATTAATTTTTATGGGATTTCGGTGTAACAATCAACATATACCGAACTGAACCAAAAACCGTGACCATGAAACCGTGAACAGAACCGAACTGTGGATTTTGTGAACCGTTCTACCCCTAATAGATCTATAGATACACATTAAATTAATCTGGTATGTATAAATGGGGAATCTATATCTGATACATGAGTGTGTAGTTTGATGTATACACCCTTTGTTTACAAATACATGACCTTTGCATACTGTATCATAGCTCTGTTTTTATTTTATTTTTGCATCCCCATATTGCAAAAGTCCAGATATTTCCTTCACCGCTCTGGTGGACCAGACCCAATATTCTGCTAGGAAAATGTCTGTTTTACACATTATACTTACAAACTAAAACTATAGTTTGCATTTATTTATTCTGCAAATGCGTAAACATGTTTTCATGACACTACAGAACTGACCTATGTACGTTTTTATTTTATACTGCAGCACTTTGTATGGTTCACCCATATCATGCTCTCTTTTTAATGCTTAATTTTCAAACTGCTTATTTTCTCTCCCATAGTAAAGCAATTGATTTTTTTTAAACCCTAAATCATGTTTTCTTTTTACCAGATATGCAGTCATAGCCTTCGGGTGCGCCAGCTGTCCAAAGATCACCTGCGGCAGGGAGGGCTGCGGCACAGAGTTCTGTTACCACTGCAAGCAGCTGTGGCATCCCAACCAGACCTGCGACGCAGCGCGGCTGCAGAGAGCTCAGAGCCTCCGGCTGAGAACGGTGCGCTCGTCCTCCCTCAGTTACAGCCAGGAGAGCGGAGCTGCAGGTGGGCTGTTCAACGTGGTAGAAAATGGCACATTCAGTCAACTGGAATATCAATGAAGAGTTCATTCAAAACAGCAAATGAAGCGAGTTATAGATCATAGATTTATTACACGGGCTGAGGTTTTCAAGCCTTTAGGATTTTCTGTTCACAGTAAAGGAAAACCATTTAAGATTACCGTTTATAATCCAACGTTGACACTTTAACATAAACATGATCTTTTTAAAATGTGTTTTTAAAGGAAAAGTCCGGTCAGTGAGTAATAATCAATTGATCATTATTATTACCTAAAACTAATACATTTGCTGTGATTTAATGAATTCAGCATTAATCATAAAAAAAAATTAAAACAATTTTCGTCACGATCACTGGGTCTGGGAGCCGCCATTTTTGCCCAAATATTGTAACACCTCCCTCCTGAAATTTTTCAGCAGTGACGTCACTGTGCAGTAAGCCTAGCGCCATTCTCCCCGCTTTACAAGCAAAATCAATGGGAACCAGAGCATGTGAAGGGAGCGGAGCGCCATGCATATACCTCTCCCCGCTCAGGAGGATGTTCGCTCATTTGCTCCGCCGCTCAAAGCTGTGCCCAGACGCTCCGCTCAAAATCTGCTCCGCGCTCACCTTATTTTCCTGCCACTCTGGCGAAATCCCCCCACACTCGCTTAAATTTTCAGGAGAAGGCATTTTCTGACATTTTTCCTTCATGGAATAATTTCAGGGCCCTGGGACACACGGCGTTGGATTTAATGATGACGGATACCTGTGTGTTTTCTTATTTAACTGGCTGTTAAATTATCACACTGTTTTCCAACTGTGAACGTAACACCTCGCTTCATTCATGTTTCCCAGCGTTTACTATTTAACAATTAATTGTCCAAAACATCACACTTAAATCAAATAAATGCTTTTTTACAAATTTTATTATCCAACATATTTAATTGAGGTTGTGAGTGCATCAGAGTGAACTGGAGCGGAGCGTAATCCTCGCTCGCAGACACAGCTGCAATCAACAACAATTACTGAAGATTTCCAGAGGACTTCAGCATTGAAATTCACCAGAGCTATAGTGAAACTGACAATGTCCACGTGCATGGCAGCTGGATGTTGGAATACGTCGGGTAAAAGTGAATAAACGTTCTTTCACCTGTCCGATTCCTGATCCTCCACGGACGGGTTCATTGTTGGATTGCCAACTTGAAGAGGGAGGATCAGGAATCGGACAGGTGAAAGAACG
>NW_015151689.1:52165-53712 GCF_000732505.1 Cyprinodon variegatus
CAAACATGGATGCCTCCAGTAAAGCACATTCACATAAAAATTCCTCTTAATTAAAAACATCATTTATTGAACAGTATGGAATAATTTCATATTTAAAGTACTTTCAGAAGTTTGAATTCTGAATATGACCGGACTTTTCCTTTAAGAATGTTTAAAGGTCATTTTAAGAATGTATTTAATATGACTCCATAGCCGCATTATGATTAGTGCTGTTCTTTTTTTTTCTTTTTTTTTTTCTTTACATTTCTCCTTTCCTCCTACGTCAAATGAGCTGAGTAATGTTTGTTGGGGACTAAAGCATATTTTTATTTTTTTAGTTTATTGGCTGTCAGACCATTTCAATGTCATTGTTAACCATTTGTAAATAGGGCGCTCAGCAGAGGCAGCTGCTTCCTCTGTGCTGTATTATGACAGCTGACCAATGTCTCAGTAACACGTCTTTTTTGTTAAGTGGACTCTCTCTAATTTTCCACTCGTACGTCGTGTTCCGTCTGTTGCAGCCGACGACATTAAACCCTGTCCTCGCTGCGCCGCTTACATCATCAAAATGAATGATGGCAGCTGTAACCACATGACCTGTGCCGTCTGCGGCTGTGAGTTCTGCTGGCTCTGCATGAAGGAGATCTCAGACTTGCACTACTTGAGGTAAGAATTTCGGCTTGAGTCCAAAATATTGACAAATTGCACAACAACACAGGGTTGACATTTCCCTTTCTTTCTTTAATCGGATTCACTGCAATGCTTTTAAATGACTGGGTATGAAAACAGTAATTTCATTGCCTTGACCAGAGCTGCGTTATTTATTATTTCACATCATGGTTAGAGAGTATGCAGCAAACGTCTGCAAACTTGAAAACAAAGTCCAGTGGATTGTTTTCTAGCTCTTCTGGAATCTTATTTTCTGTCTCCCTTTCTGTTTCCAATGTTGTTATTGATTGATTTATAAAACGATGACTCATTTTCTCATTTGCCTGCTTCAGTCCGTCAGGATGCACATTCTGGGGGAAGAAGCCGTGGAGCAGGAAGAAGAAGATCCTTTGGCAGCTGGGGACTCTTGTGGGCGCCCCTGTTGGAATCGCACTGATTGCTGGGATTGCGATCCCCGCCATGATCATTGGTATACCTGTATATGTGGGAAGGAAGGTGAGACGTGAAACACACAACTTCACTATGTGGATTCATTCTTTCATGACGTCCAACCAGCAGCTAAATCTTTATACTTGGTGATATCTATTATGACAAATGTTTTCAACCTGAATGCTCTGAGCTTAATGAACTAGAACTACTAACTGATCAAAAGTTTGTCTTCTGAGTTTCTGCCAAAAGCCAGAAATTCAGAAGATGACTTGGTTAATTACAAATATACCACAAAAAGAACGAAAACCTGCAACTCTGTCAATTTTTTTATATAGAGGTAAAGTTATACTGGGGCCGATACGCTGACCAATAACCTGATCAGTATTTATACCTAAAACTAATACGTTTTCTGTGATTTAATGAATTTAGCATTAACCAGTAAAAAAGTAACAATTTTCGTCACGATCACT
>NW_015151689.1:54573-56836 GCF_000732505.1 Cyprinodon variegatus
CACACCTATCATGGCGATTTGATTCAGTAGCAATTTCCTGACCCAATTATTCGATTATTTTTGATACTCAAGAATACATCACGATACAATTCCATTAAATGGTTATTTTTATATATTTTTTTTTACCTTACAGGCTAGACAATGTTTCAAATTTGAAACAAATCAATGAAAGCTGTAATATCGTGATGCATTTTATTTGAGAAACAACAGAAAATAACAGAAGTAGCAAAGTTATACTCCACCTATGCCTATGAAAACCTCATTTACTGAAAAATATTATCTCTGTGTTTACGTGAGTGGGTGTGTGCAAGCGGAATGACGGTAGTGGCTAAAGGAAGCGAGGTATGAGGGCAAAATAGGTTTAGCGCCACCGCAGCACGGGAGTCAGAATAACATCTAGGAGCAAATGGATAAAAATAGACCATAGAAAAAAAAAATAACATGAATCAATACTCTTGCAGACGTGCCGATGAATCGGATCGTCGGCTGTTGGATCGATGCATCGATACAAAACCATTATTATTTACACCTCTAGGTGGTAGTAGTGTAATTTACATTCAAATGAAAATTACTCTTAATTAAAAACACTTATCATTTATTGAACAGAATGCAATAATTCCATATTTAAAGTACTTTCAGAAGTTTGAATTCTGAATACGACCAAACTTTTCCTTTAATACTCGATGTTTTGAGCCAGCTGGTTTCTCATGTCTGGGCCCTTCAGCTCAACACAGTTCTCTCCTGTCAGATCCATAACCGCTACGAAGGAAAGGACATTTCCCGGCATGAGAGGAACCTGGTGATCGCTGGCGGAGTGACCCTGTCTGCCATCGTGTCTCCTGTCGTGGCTGCAGTCACTGTCGGTCAGTCTGTTCTCAACCTCTCTCTACCATCTCTGCTTCTTGTTTAACTCTCAGCATCATCCTCTGCTGTTTCAAACAAGCGTCTCCCTGTATCTTACCAGTAGTAGCCATTCAAAATTTCCCCACTCTCCTTCATGGGTCTTTGGCTGGTTCTCTAAGATTCAATTTTTAAACATCAATCATTCTACTAAAATATTCTTTCTGTCATGATTTGTGGAAATTAAGATCTAAAGCGAAGCGTCATCTCCTGGTCAGACCCTGTGATTGAGTGAAAAGGTGAAGTCAGAGTTACAAAATATGCAAGAGGGGGTCACTCCTATGGCTGGACGTTGGAGGGGATTTTGCTGGGAGTTGCAGGGATGAGTGCTGCCATTCCACTGGCATTTGACTGGGAAGGGCCATTTTGAATGGCTGCTGCTGTAAATCCTTGGGCTGCCTGTTTCTCACCCAGCTGTCTCTTCCTATAAGGCATCGGAGTCCCCATCATGCTGGCATACGTGTACGGCGTGGTGCCCATCTCTCTGTGCCGCAGTGGAGGTTGCGGCGTTTCGGCCGGGAACGGCAAAGGAGTTCGCATCGAGTTTGACGACGAGAACGACATGAACGTGGGCAGCGGGACCGGCGCTACGGGTTGGTTTGATTGTTGCACCTCAAAACTTCTTCATCTCCTGCTGCATTATCAGCTCACATGCTAATGGCCCTTCATATAAACATCCAGAGAGAAACTTTGTTTACAAAATAAGACAATGTGTTTAATAAATGGTAAAATGGACTAATTTCACACTAAAATGCTCAGAGCATTAACATCCTTGTGTTGTAAACAAGAACACCCAATAAAGTGAACGACAAACCGACACCTCTTTACAAGTTTGAGCTGCTGTGGTTTAGCTGGTTAACCGTCGCAGTGTTGAGATGATTATCTCCAAAACTAGAAGGCCTGCATTTTAAAACCCTTTCAACTGCTGAGCAAGAAATGTAAGATAGAAGATGTACTTTTGATAGGCGATGCTGTTAAGGTCAAACTAGAGGAGTGAAGGTCTCCCGGCAACATATCCTTCCCTTTGTGGATCTTTGAAGCTTCTCCAGAGTTTCTGTGATTGTTTAAACGTCAGAAATTGATCTAAAATTAAAATCTTTGCTTCATTTAAGGAGGGAAGAAAAATGGACTATTTTGCATATATCAAAATTCTATATACTTAAAGTCGTTGGAAAGTCGTATTTAAATGTCAAATCATTCTGGCTTAAACATGTATATAAATGTACTCTTTATCAGACAAAGATCTTAAATAAAAAAAAAAATCCTCTCTTAAAATCAGTGGGGGGGGTTTTCATTCTCTTATGCATTCCAGTTAGTTATACGTCAGCCTGAACACCTAAATTCGGCCAATCATATATCAACG